>NC_049979.1:24580622-24709221 GCF_000003815.2 Branchiostoma floridae
TTGAACTGCATAAGCCATTTCCTTTGCCATTCTTCCAGAGTGTTCAGATCTTTCTGAAGAAGTTGTGAGTCATTCTTTGCAGATACCTCTATATATAGCAGACAATCATCGGCGAATAACCTCACACTTGAATCGAGCTGGTCTGGCAAGTCGTTTATGTACAATAGGAAGAGCAATGGTCCCAGGACAGTCCCTTGCGGAACTCCCGACGCTACTTTAACTGGAGCTGAGGCCTTCCCTTCAACCACTACCGTTTGCTCTCTGTTCGTCAGAAAAGCCTTTACCCAGTTTAATGTAGTACCTTGAATTCCATAGTACTCCAGTTTTGATATGAGTCTGCTATGTGGGACTTTGTCGAAGGCTTTAGTGAAATCAAGTATTGCTAGATCCACCTGTCTTTTATTGTTCAGTGCCCCAGCTATATCGTGAACTGTTAGAATAAGCTGTGTTTCTGTGGATCGCTTTGCCCTGAATCCATGCTGGTAGTCTGTAAGTATATTGTGGCCTTCCAAGTGTTTCATGATATGGCTATGGATAATGTGTTCGAGTAGTTTACAGGAAATACAGGTAAGTGAAACAGGTCTGTAGTTACTGGGGACCGCTCTGTCTCCCTTTTTGAAAATGGCGCATATGTTTGCATCCCTCCAGTCTTGGGGGATTTCTCCTGTGTCAAGCGATTGTTGGAAAATGTTAGTCAAAACAGGTGCGATTTCACTGGCTGTCATTTTGAGGAACCAAGGAGGTATTTGGTCTGGCCCGGATGCTTTTGATGGATTAAGGCCTTGCAACATTTTTTCTACACCAAAAGTAGAAATTTCTATACGTTCCATTGGAGGGGTGCAGGGGTTCCCAAGAGATGGCATGTCAGTGGTGTCTTCTTCTGTGAATACACTTTTAAACTGTGAACTGAGTGCTTCTGCTTTTTTCTCACTGTCACTTATAATGGTGCTCCCCACCTTTAGAGTGGCTACCCCAACAAGGTCTCTCCTCAGGCCTTTTATGTATGACCAGAATGTTTTGGGTTTGTCAGTGATAGCTTCTCCCAGTATGTTTGCCACGTATTTTGAATGTGCTGATCTTATGCTTTTCTGCACTCCTTTTTTTACCTTCTTGTACTTGTTCCAGTCTTTCTCTTGCCCTGTTCTCTTAGCTTTATTGTAAAGACGTTGCTTCTTCCGACAGTGTCTTCTTAAGTTTCTGTTAAACCAGGGCAAGTTGTATCTGCTTGATGTCATTTTACTAGGAATGTGCTTGTTCATCGTGTACTTCATTTTTCCTTTGAAGTCATTCCATTTCTGTGTCACTGACATCTCTTTTGTTCTCAGGTTAAAGGTTGTTACATAGTCCTCAAGGTCATTCTTGATAGCCGGCTCGTCAGATTTTGTGCGAATGTACACTTTCCTTTTTGGTTTTTTGTTCTGTTTGGGTGCCAAATTAACGTCCACTAGAACCATGTCATGGTCACCTATTCCCGGAACTACTGTGTTTTTTTCAATTATGTTTGGGTTATTAACTAAGACCAGGTCCAAAATATCACCATTTCTAGTTGGTTCCTGAACTGTTTGGAATAACCCATGGTTATCCACTAAGTGCAGTAGTTTCTGTGCCTGCCCTGTATGGTTCTGAGCGTTGTCTGTTGTGCTGGCATCCCAATTTATACCAGGGGTGTTGAAATCTCCAAGAATGATTACGTTGTCGGAGTTTATCTTAGTTCCCATTCTATTTATAGAGCTGTCAAGCTCACCCAGACTATTGCCTTGGTCCGATGGAGGTCTGTAGTATGTATCAATCATAAGCGGTTTCTTTCCTGCAAGTTGGGTTTGAGTCCAAATGATGTCACAGTCTGTGTCCAGATCCGGTCTGTGGGTGACAATCAGATCATCCCTGTTTGCCTGAAATACACCACCTCCTGGGCCAGTTTGTCTGTCTTTACGGTGTACTATATAGCTGTCAGGGAATATTTCACTGCTTGATATGTTTTCATTGAGCCATGACTCAGTGCCCGCTACTATGTCTGGTTTATAAGTGTCATCTGCATTATTCCCTAGAGAAACCTGTTGTTCATTCATCTTTGCACCAAAGATGTTAATTAAAACAAACAGGTTTGAACCGTGGGAACATGACATACCAACGCCATTCCGCTCATATCATATAGCAAGCAGGGACTTACAGGTACGCCACCAGATAGGACATGGGTTAAAATTCAACACTAATGGTTCTCAATAGATTTTGAGCCTTCTGTTTAAAAATCTTAAATGTAAAAGTACAAAAACTTTTCAAATCCCCGGGAAATCAGCTAAGTTGCATGTTGTCACCCGCAGATTTTTCAGATGTAGCCAAAACTGCACCAGTGATCTGATCACCCATTGTCCACCGAGCAGTTTAATAGCGGTGAGCGTACCTGTGACTTATTTCATTCTGTGTTGTTACAGGCTACTGATGTTATAGCCGTTGTCTAGAAGAATGCTTTTTCAATCACCTTTACCACCGTTCCACACGCAGAAGTTGGATATCTCTTGCAATTACAGCTGTATTACTTGTTTGATGGGCGAAATATTCGGTATTCTGGTTTACGCCACCCGACGTCCCTGTACACTGCATATTAGACCCGATAGCCGTCGTTTGTGGTTTTTAAGCAGACATGTGTATTGATATTTTGTTGTGTCTTCGTTCGTGCGAAGCCAAGCCTAGAAAGCATATGTTGTGTCTGTATTTCTTATACACGGCGGTACATTTTGTTTCTTTTACTTCTTTAATGTTTCAAAACTCGGGCTTCACCAAAAGTTACATGATAATGCGTTTGTTTTGTTCCCTTTGGTTATGAGAGATATAGTCCTCATCCGTCAAAGTAACGACACGTTAGCATCCCGAGTATTGTTGTCTGTCTATATAAGCGTTATCGTCGGTGCAATGAGCCAAGTGGGTAGAGTGTTCGCCTTGCATTCGGTAGGTCGTGAGTTCGACCCCCGGCCGAATATGGTATGACTTAAAAAATGGTACATGCTAATTTCTCTGCTTAGCACTCAGCATTCGGGAGTATGAAAGTTGAACAAACACCACTACCAGTGTACTAGCCCCCTGCTGCAAAGTTTTGTAATCTGAACAAGGTCGAAGATGAAGCCCACTTTTTATTAGATTGTAGTTTATATAGTAATGATAGAAGTATTCTTTTTAGCTATATTATAGGAAAGTTCCCTCGCTTTGAATCTTTGTCTAGTGTTGAAAAATTCATTATTTCTTATGAGGTTTGATCGAACGACATTATACAAACACATCTCAAGCTACATATTCAACATTACTAAGAAACGAGAAGAAGCCGAACAAATGTATTAGACTAGTTTTAGAATCCATGTTTTAGAAACCATGTGTACTGCATTACTACCTTTTGTATCTATATGCCTGTACTTAGCCCGATAGGACATGAATGTGCAATAAAGGCTATTATTATTATTATTATTATTATTGTTTTTGTCTATTGTAATTATGGCATAGAATTCAAATGCGGTCGTTACACTAAGTGGTTTCATTCCAAATAGCTTGTTCCCTTCGTGAAACGAAGGGTTTGTTTTGAGTGCTGTTTGTGTGTGAGAGGGACGTTTGTCAGCCTGATATCTGGGGAAGGTATGGATGGATTGTTTTGATATTTGGTATGTGGGTAGGGTTAGACATGAGGAAGGAATGGTAGGAATTGCGTTACGGCAGGGCGTTCTAGCGGAGTGTTATTGTACTGCAGCAGAACTTCCGGTTTTGATATTTTTTTTTCGGGACTTTTTTGGGTGATGATTTTTACGTGGTAGGTAGCTGTGTAAATGAATAGTAAGGTGTGTAAGTTTTGGCCACTTAGGGGTTTTGCTGGGGCGGTGAAAGTCATTCTTGTGTTAGGTTTTGAGAAGGAATAATGCAAGCAGGGGTCGATGGAACGGAATGACTGTAGGTATGCAGATAGCTTACGTAGTGATGTACATAATTGTATGATTGTTATGCAAATTAGGAGGTAATTAGCAGAATGCAATAGGTATGTTTGGAAACCGTTGTATGGTGCGTGTCTGTGGACAGAAAAGCTCGCGAACGGCTGGACAGATTGCTCTGATATTTGGTATGTGGGTAGTTCTTGAGAAGGAGAAGAAACGTACGAGGCGTTTTTTCGTTTAGTGGCTTTTGACGGGTTTGCAGGGGATGTTTGTAGGTGGAAAATGGGTTTTACGCAATCGTAGGTATTACGCAATAGTGGGTATTACGCAATCGTGCTATATTTAGGTGATATTACGTCATGCCGATGGGCTTCATGCTTACCCCGTCCCAACAGGAAGTGATCCCAAAGGTCATAGTTGCGCAATAGAGAAAATGGTTTATAGGGACAGTACATTATACATGATGGGGTGTGCATGTTCCCCATAAGATTTGATAATCTGTAGACTAAGGGCAATGATGATATTGTATACAGGGGCGTGTATTACACGTTTTAAAAGGGTTGCACATGTACAGTTACTACCGGTACAATACACTGATGAACAAAGCAGGGTTTGTTTTTCACAGTAACTTGCAGTCATTGATGAGATTGTTTATAGGGAGTTTACATTAGACATATGGGATACACAATGTAGTGGACTGCATTGTGAAACAAAGAATGTTACGACATCATCATTGTTGCAACCATTGATACATTTGCTTCCGGCGGTGGATTTGTTATCCTACCTGCTGAAATTGGACAAATTTCTTGTCGGGATAAGCATTTGGTCTCTCTTCCAAGGAAGAAATTATGCATGTTTTATGTTATCCCGGACAGAAAAGGTGTCGCGAGGCGTATAGTCCTATTGACTGACAAGCCCCGTGCGGGCGGATAAAGCGTTCCCGCCACGGCACGGCCATTTGTACTGATATGTGGCGAGAACGTTTGGGCAAGAGACACGGGGTCATGTCAGAATTTCAATGAGTTCCAAGTCGCAAGCCCAAAATGGAAGTTATACTTTTATGTCTTGTTTTCCAAGCGATGTAATGTAGAGTATATAGGTCACAACAAGGACACAAGTGGTAATTAACACAATCACGTCATTTGTACCGACATGTCGCGAGAACGATTAGGTGAGAGACACGCACGGGGTCATGTCGAAAGTTCCATGAGTCACAAGTCGCAAGCCCAGATGGATAGTTATACTTTGATGTCTTGATTTCTCTGCAATTTAATCTAGGGTAGGTCGCAGGTGCTAGTTAGCAGATTCATGCCATTTGTACTGATATGTTACTAAAACGATTGGGTAAGAGAAAAGGGGTCATCTGAAAAGTTCCATGAGTTCCAAGTCGCAAGCCCAAAATGGAAGTTATACTTTTATGTACCTGAGGAGGAGCATTCCGTGACGACACCAGCCATCACATTTTGGAGGTGTTCGCTGGGGATGTGAAGGTCATTTATGTGGATCTCACCAATGACGGCGTTGATGTGGTCAACGTTATTGTTTTATGTGTTATTTTATTGATATTTTGATGCAACAGTCGATTTTAGCCCAGTCAATATAAGTCTTTATCTTCAAAAGACAATGAAAGGTATTTGCTTTGTCCATGGAAATGAATGGACAGGACAGTTTGTGTCATGTGCACAAACAAGAAAGGATGGATGATAGAATACTTTTAAAATACAGCTACTGCCTATATCACTTTTTTCGGCGCACCTTCCTATGTGACGGTCTCCATGCTTTCTCCCAAAAAGCGTAAGCAGGCCTTCTTCATCTCCCGTAAATCGTAGAGACACGGTTTCATTTTACACAGTTTGTAGCAGGCCATAACGTACACATACATTCCATTCCATAGTAAAAACCACAAACCCTTTGTCTTCGCATTATATTCTACAACTTCTCAATGCATTTCACAGATAACATTGACCACCTACTGCCAAGATTCCAAGTAACTTGCCTTTTAGATTCTTAATGACATACAAAAGTCTCCAATAATGTCGGCCTGACGTAGAAAACGCTCATCCTGACATGCACCTCACAGTTTCATATTTAAAACCAACAACATCCTCTCAACACCTCGCCTTCTCACTTCCACTTACAAGTGACGCTCTGTGGACGACACAGAACTAAAGCTAGCCAATGACACGTCTACATATAAACCCTCCACCACCGCACCATCACCCATTTCACGAAGGTTGAGTTCTGCGAACGCTTGTGTTGAGTTTGTGATGGAAGGGGATGGTTGTAGACCTATCCTATCACATCCTTTAGGGATCTTTAGGTAACATCTACAAGATCTTACATGTTGCCCAAAAAATATACGCTACCACAAGCAATACCAGATTTTCACGTATTCTTTGAATTGTTCCAGAATGTTCAGTGGTAACCGCACAGCCTCCAATGTCCCAGCCAAGGTCTAGCAAGTCGTCGGCCGACGTTCTTGCTGAGCTGAGAGAAGGCGGCCTGTTGCCCCTCAATATCCGGGGCGAGTCCGTCGCTTTCGAATTCCAGGTGCTGCCCCCTCGCCGCCCAGTTATAATTAGGCTGCAGAAGCTGGAGGAAACTATCCAGGAGAGGCGCGAACGGGTCAAGAAGGAGCCCGCCGGATCACGCACTCAACTTAGACATCAACTCACCGACGCCACCAACAGACGTGACGTGAGTTCATATTTTATATCATATCATATCATTTCTAGTCAACGAGTTGATCATCATATTTTTTATCGTATTTTTTTATCATATACGGAAATTTGACAAATTCTTATCGATAAAGACGCTATGAGCTAAATCGCTTTGTTTGTATCTGTCTGAACAGGAGATGTTAGTTTTACAGAATAGATCACGAAAACATGCAGAGAGCTCTAAGAGAGCGAAGGTCAAGGCAAGAGCAGCCAAGAAGGAGCGCAAGAGCACTGCCTTTGTCATCTCCTCTGTCAGCGACACGGAAGCCATCGTTCCCCGGGACTCGGAGAAGGCGCAGTCTTTAGAGAAACGTTTTAGCAAGAGGAGAGAACGCGTCGCGAAAAGGACCACCGCGGAAGACCTAAAGAAACAGCGGGGTGAGTTTCTCAGTGTACTCGCTACTGTTGCATATCGACAAGAAGGGCAGAATTCTGTGTTATATTGCAACAGGGATAAACAAAGAGCAAATAATGTTTTCTGACGGTCTCTGGCTTGTAATGTGTGTTCCTGAAGATTTTGATAGAGACAAATTAAAGATGAACTGTTGGGTAATTCTTGACTTTTGTCATCCGCCTGAGCAGGAGAATAGTTTTTGAAATCTACATGCAAGATATTGTAAAGTATATGTTTTTTACACATACGTACGTTATTTGTACGTAATCTGTTGTTCAGTTCGACCTTAACGTTAATGTAGAACAGGCTTAAGTTAACGCCGACCGGTTGTCTTGTCGCCAAATAGGTTGTTGAAATAAAAACAAAAAGTGTTATACATGAATGTAAAAAATACATTCTTTCAACAGTGTTTTAGTTTGCCCCTTGAATGTTTTGAAGCACTACTAGTGCTAGTAGTTTGAATGTTTTAAAAGTGGTTTACCAAAAGTTAATCTTATTTTCCAGGGTGGGAGAGGCCTAATCAGGACGAGCAGTTGGAGACAAACTGGCCACGTTTATGCTCTGGTTTTTGTTAATTTATTGAAAAATTGAAAGAAAATATGCATCTCAGTGTATTCGCCACGTTAGATAACTATACAAGAAGAATGGCTTTTTTTCGACATGCATTTTGTGTCTGACATTATTGAGCAGAGGTTCAGAATAACACATGTAATTTGGAGAAGGGGCTGCACGAGCAACCTCCATGGAGGTCAGCTCTGTGGAGCTCCTCCATGGAGGTTGCTCTTGCAGCCCTTATTGGTAATTTGTCGCCACCCGTCACGTTAGGTGATTGTGCAAGGCTCAATGCGTTTTTTCTAGACCGAATTCTGCCATTATTGAAGAGGTTCAGAAGTTTGTTTGACTGTAATAAATATACAAAACTAAAAAAAAATGACTAGGTTTTTGTTACATAATGTTATGTTTAAGTTCACTTTTGATTTATTTCCGAAAAAGGTAAAATGTTTTAGAAAAACTAACTCCTGTCGGTTGTCAGGTTAGAGCAAGTACAGCTCAGGTTGTCAGGTATCTCCTTTACAGCAAGGTTTTAAGGCATTCGCATGTTGTACAAAACTGCAAATAAAGTCACGGTTTCTGCATATGTCTACGGGTCTCAAGTCATCTTTAGTGATCTTTCTATAGTTACGGAAGGTCTTTCTAGATCTAGACCACAAGGGTGGTAGAGGTCTCGGGTCTCAAAACTGACGTAAGACATCTAAATCTATTACAAATATTTCTATCATTCCAGAGACTAAACACTACGTATGTCTTTAATGGACTTTGTATACTGATGTAAAATATCCCAAAGCATTTGTAAAAATTCTAAACTATGAGATTTCTTCCTCCTACCAGAAAGTAACGGGACAAGAAAACCCAGATTTCCATGCGTAGGCGGGTGTTCTAACAGGAACGACTTTTAGGTCGTGCTTTTTATACCCCCAGAGTGGAAGACAAACCACATATCAAATATGACTTTTGTTTGTTAATAATCTCGACTTGTGCTGTTCTTTGAAATTCCATGTTTCTTGAAAATTATCATAGAATGCTATTTGTTAAGTCCTTCTGGATCATAATAATTACCATGTTTGATATGTTGTCAAAGGTTGTACAATCCTCTGCCATAGAGACAGTAAAGATGAGTTATCAATATATTTATTGTTTGTTATCACCTGTAATATGTGACCCGCATAACTTAATGGTATTTGGTATGTGGGTAGGTCTTGATGGGACCTGGAAACGATAAGATTTTTGGCCCCCTAATGTTTATCTATCAATATTCTTCTCTTACTCATTAATCAATGTCACATGTTGCAATAGTCCTATAATAAAACAGACCGGGGTTAGACAACTTCCTCATTAATTATGCAAATCAGATCCCAATTTGTGCTATATCCTGCCTGACCTCCGGGCGTGCTCCGAAGAGAGTGTAAGGTATGGGCAAAAAAGTCCTCCGCAATCTCCCTTCCGTGTACGTAATGCGGTAAGGCAAGGCACACACAAGTATAGATAACATCTAATACCCCATACCTCCATCCTTTCCCATTCTTCTATCCTTCCCCAAACCTCAATTCTTTTTTTTTTTTTTTTTTTGTTCCGTTCGGCCATTTTTTTTTTTTTTTAATTTTTTTATTGATTTTCAAAGAACGAAACACATACAAACACATGCATGGCACGTAAACCGTAAACAGAAAGAGACATGTGTGAACCTATAAAACTGATAAGTAAAACACAGTGAACTTAATAAGAAATGAAGTTCAAGAAATCATACCCCAATTACCGTTGCAGTAGTACATGACACATATCAAATTATATATAACCAATCAATTTACCCCATTTACCAATATGCTTTTTAGTTTTGTTCAGTCTTCTGGCGATGATATTTTCTAATTTAAAATAATATGACATATATGAAATAAATGATTCTAGGCTAAGACGTTTGTTGCGGTATTTGAAAATGAAATGTTTACCTAACAAAATAACAAAATTGGACAGAGCTGGAACACGATCACTTATAATACCAAATAACACATTAAACAAAGTAAGATGTAAATAATTCCCAGTGTGCTTAAAATACCAATCCTGTACCTGTATCCAAAATTTTGTAACAATCCTACAATCCCAAAATAAATGAATGTCTGATTCTTCCTCTTCTGTGCAATAACTGCAAAGTGATGTATCTATTACCCCCCACCTGTGCAATATCTTATTGGTAGTTAGAAATTTAAATAGTAATTTGTATTGAAACATGCGTAGTTGGGAATCAATGGTAACTTTATAGGGTAAACTGTATACTATTTTCCATTGTATGGGTGTGTTTAAGTATTCCCCCCACGAGTATTGGATCCGGTCAGAGATATCCCATAGCCTGGCGTCAGACATGAAAAATGAATACAAATGTTTATTGATATTTGGAAATTGAAGCCAGTTTATGTTTCTACACGCCGGAACACAAACCCTTAACTCTGGTGACACCTGTCGTAGTAAATGTTTCCAATTGCTAGGAATTGCTGATATGATTTGATTATACTTAAACTCTGCACATGTGTCCCCAAATTTTAATAGTAAGTCTTGGAAAGTTAAAAGCTTATTTTGTGAGTCTAAAATATCATTTACAAAGACTACCCCCCTGTTGTATAGTGACATCAAAAAGCATGGTTTTCCGGATATGCGAATGTGTGAATTTAGGCAGATAGGCTGTTGTTTCACTTCCTGTGCAGTCTCTGGAGGGCGTAGTTGAAACTTTAGCCACGCCTGTATGACATGCCTAAAGAATTGACTGATTTGTGCCTTTTCTTTCATAACTATTTCGAAATCACGAAGTGTGAGTTGCGAAAAGGGAAATACATTAGTTGTAAATAAAACACTTGAGCAAAGTAGCAGTTTAGAGCAGAACCATTTATCATTATGGTACAATTTGGGCACCCAAGAAGCTTTCAGGGTAAGATCAACAGCCTGCAAGTTCCTAAGTTTGAGACCGCCATATTCGTAGAGATTATAAACTGTTTTTCTTTTCACTCGTTCTGGTCCACCACTCCACAGAAACTTAAATATTTTTTTCTCAAACCTCTCGAAGAAAGAGGGAGGTGGAGAAGGAAGGGATTGAAACAAGAAGATAAATTGCGACACTATCAGGGAATTAATTAGAGTAACCTTACCTAGAAGAGAAAGTAGTTTTCCTTTCCAGGGATTTAAAAGCTTATCTATCTTTGATTCTTTTCGGTCAAAATTCAAAGCAACAATATCTGATAGATACTTGGGGATATGGATTCCTAAAATGTCTACAGGGCCATCTGTCCACTGTAATGGTAGTAAGCAAGGAATAAAGAAGTTGGTGTCTCTTAACGAACCTATTCGTACTATCATACACTTATCAAAATTTGGCACTAAACCTGACAATGTTGAGAACACTTCTATGTCTTTTACCAAGGCATACAGGGTACCAAGCTTTGGAACCAGGGGAAAATTGGAATCGTCGGCAAATTGTAAAAGTTTTGTTTCAAGACCATATGTTGTTAAACCCTGAATTTCAATATTACTCCTAATTTTCATAGCTAGTAACTCCACACCTAAGACAAATAAGTAAGGCGAAATGGGACATCCTTGTCGGACTCCACGGTTAAGGGCAAACGACTCGGAAATATAACCATTATTGATGATTTTGCTAAAAGTGTCTTTATACAGAACTTTTATCCATGTAATAAATGAATCACCAAAACCGAAATACTTCAAAACCTTAAAAATGAAATCATGTCTAATTTTATCGAAAGCTTTTTCAAAATCTGCACAAAATATCAAACCCGGCATTTCATTTCGGTCATAGTATTCTATGATTTCTAAAAGTCTCCGTATAGTGTCACTAATGGATCGCCCTTTCATAAAGCCAGTCTGATCATACGAAACAAGAGATGAGATAACATTCTTCATTCGGAGGGCCAAACATTTAGACAGTATACGGTTATCACAATTCAATAAGGTCACCGGGCGCCAGTTTTTTATATGCGAAGGTTCTTTGTCTTTTCCCGTGGAATCCTGTTTAAGTAATAACGTGATGAGTCCAGTTTTCTGTGTGTCTGATAAACAACCAACCTGAAACGAATGGTTAAAGGAAGCCAACAGTGGTTGTTTTAAACTTTGAAAAAAGACCCTATAAAATTCTATGGGAAGGCCATCTAAACCGGGTGACTTACCAACAGAAAATGACTCAATAGCCTTTTTTAGTTCAACCTCTGTAATAAACCCTTCACAGCTATCGCGCTGACTATCAAATAAACTTACTGGTGGAGGTTGCGGAAAGAAAGGCATAAAGACATCGCGGTCTAGAGACATAGGGGGGTCTTTGAAAGTGTACAGGTCGGCATAAAATTTTGTTTGTTGTCTTAAAATTTCTTCCGGATCAATTACCACTGAACTATCTGGCTTTACAAGTTTTGTCATATTCTTTCTTACATGTCCTCTACCATTTAAATTCATAAAAAATTTCGTACACTTTTCTCCTTGTTGCATCCACTTGGCTCTTTTGTTCATTATCAGATTATTAGATTTTGTTTGATAAACTATTTCCAACTCCTGTTTTTTACCCTGTAACTGGTCAAAAATGTCGTCATCCGGAGATGAGTCTAGTTCTTCTTGCAGCCTTTTGATCTCATCTATAAGCAATATTTCAGTATTTCTATTTTGTTTAAACTTCCAAGATGAAAACTTGATTATGTGCCCACGCACAGTGCACTTAAAGGCTTCCCATACGATGTGTGGGTTAGCTGATCCCTCATTAAAGAGGAAAAATTCTGTAATAAATTTTGAGGTTTCTTTCACAAACAGCTGGTCACTCAACAAATCACAATTAAGTCTCCAAAAGCCAGGCCCCTTTGGTGTAGTAGATAAGAGTAAAGAGATACTAATTAAGGAATGATCCGATCTTAAGCTATCTTCAATTTTAACATTTTCTATAGAAGGGGTTAATGAAAAAGAAGTTAAAAAATAATCAATGCGACTGGCCTGAAGTCGGCGTCTCCATGTATAGCGGACGGCTGTTGGATGGTGGTATCTGTAAATGTCGACTAAGTCTAAGGTTGGCACAAAGGGAGTTGATGGCTTGAAGGCAGTTTGGATGATAATTAGAAGTTTGGTGTCCAGCTCTGTCCAGGTTAGAATTCAATGCTGTGTTGAAATCCCCCACTATTATAGCATGTAAACCAGAAGATGTTAAAGACTGTACATTGTTTTCAAGATCGACAAAGAAAGATGGATTATCAGTATTTGGGGCATAAATATTTGCTAAAGAAAAGCGGAATAGGTCAATAGTTAAATCCAATAACATCCATCGTCCTGAATTATCGTTCTGAGTTTGATGGACAGTAAAGATTAAATTTTTCTTAAATAAAATAAGAACACCCCTGCTATTACTTAAACCTTGGTTAAATAGAATCGGACCCCCCCAATCTGATTTCCATCTCTCCTCATTCAAAGGTGTAGAGTGGGATTCTTGCAGGCAATATATATCATAAGACTTATCCTTTAGCCATGTAAAGATTTGGTTGCGTTTCCTGTGGTCGCCCAGACCGTTACAATTATAACTGCATATCTTAAGTTTTGGCAATACCATGAGACCTTTGAAAAGTAATATAAGTTGTCAAATATTTTGATAAAAAGGGGCGTCCACAGGATGCAAAACATAAGTTGGGCAAAGCTAATGTACACAAAGTAGCATAATTCTGTTGCAGGTAATTGGGGTCACTTAAACTACATAGCATAGGTAACACTTCAAAATTAGGTATAAAACACATGAAAACATAACACAGCGTGCCATGCAGTAATAACGAAAATAATAAATAACAGAACATTAGAACAAAACAAAATAAAGCTCAACGGAACACAAGAGTTACAAAGCTTGGTGGCCCTTCCATCTCGTTGGCTCCGTCAAAAGTATCGCATTTGTTAATTCCACGGAAACATTGTGAAGATAAGAAAATTGGACCAATCTTACACTTCAATATTATAGAATAGTAGCTCTGTTTCTGAAAGTGACGTTTTGTAAGCTAAATCACCTTTCTTCTGAAACTTCATTTTGAACTCACAACTATCAGTCATTAGTAAGAAAATTGGTCCACTTCTTAACTCAAATGTACATAACGAAATCACCACTTTAGTGTAAATCAAACCGAACTCATATCAACGTAACGTGATCATCGTCTTAATATAATAAAGAAAAGTAATTATGGGAATCGGTCCGATTCAAAAACTAAGAATAGCATAACATGATCACCACTTTGGCATAACTCAAGCAGAATAGGAAATTATAAACAAAATCCCATGATCTCTGCCTTGGAGTAGAACAAACAAAGTCAGAGCTCAAAACAAACAACATAAATATGGGAATCAGTCTGATTCAAAACTCAAAACCACATAACATAATCAACATTTTGGTATGAAGTAAGTAAGTGGAAACAAAAATAACATGATCATAAGTTTTCTATAATCCAACTAAGTCAGAAATCAAAATAACAGAATATAACATCTGGATATGAATGAACACAAGTAGGAGAATCGGGCCGATTCAGAACTCAAACAATATTGTAACAAAAGAAAAGAACAGGCAGCAACGGAATACACCGGCTCGGCTGTGGGTTACGCAAGGTATGTTGACATTTCAAGTCGATTAGGTGCACGCTGATCAGCACGTGTTCCAACGAATGCTTGCACCTGTCAAGCCTGCAAGCCAATTCCAAAATTTAATGCCGCCGCATATTTCTTACTTCCTGTGACTTACAAACAAGACAGGAAGGTATTCTGATTCCTATATACTAATACTGTCTTCACATTCATAAAAAACACACCAGTGCCTCAAAGGGATGAGATGTTCGTTTAATAATTGCAGTCACATTTTAAACTAGAGTTCCTCGAACACATATCTTCGCCAAATAAACAATTTCTATGGAAGATAGTTCTTTTTGAATGATTAATGTGTATAAGTCCATATGTTATCTAGTCACATCATGTAGTGGTTGGTTGGATTATGAACATTGTGAGTAGATTAGTCTATTCTGTCGGTGTACATAATGCAGCAAATGTTTTGGCGATGTGAATGAATGTCTTTGCATAATCAGAACAATTTGTACAGGTATGAGGTTACTGTTCTATTTTGTGTTGTCATAATTACTTTCGGAGAGCTGGTTATGTTTTGGGTAGCGTTTGTATGTATGTATGTATGTATGTATGTATGTATGTATGTAGAAACCAGCAAATTGAAGACCGGCTGAATGGATTGAAGTGATATTTGGTATGTGGGTAGGTCTTGGAAACCTGGAAACCACAGGAAGTCACGCCGATAATTGCATTCGTCACTCACCAAACCCCGGCCACTGTAACAGTTGTTCCTTCCAATTTACGGAACTTTTTAACTCACCAAGGGTCATCTAAGGGCCATATGTAAGGATTGCTACGACCCCCGCCTTGGTGAACGTTTGTTTCAATCTCATGAAAATAGAAAGTAAAGTTTTGCAGTCGCGAGTTAAGTCAGAGGTATTTTACAGAGTCCAAGGTTATGATTTCTGCGACTGTCCGATGACAGCCGCCTGCCACCTTTGGCGATTTGTATTTCTCGCAATGATGTCAGTTCTTTCTAGCCGACCTTTCCCTTACAACATGTCACATCTCTGTTAAGAGTTGAGGAATGCGTGGATAATTGACGGTGACCCTTTTGACCTAAGTGCTGTTCTTCAACATGTTGGGTTTGTCTTGTCCCAGCACTTGGTCACTTGTTGTTTTAACCTAGTTCACAGATGTAAGTACTATGTGTTACAAGCCGTCATTGTTCAATTATGTTATATTACTGACTTTACATAGTACTTATTCGTTTGTTTAGACCCATGTAGTGTTACTGGCACATGGAACACCAAGTTTCCTTGCAGTCCATCATAAGAAAATACACCTGAAGTGTCTCGTAGATATTAGCTCTACATCTTTATATCAAGTGATATTCGTCAAGTTCCCTCTACTACATTTTTACCGTTCCCATGATATAGTGTTGCTTTTATTGTTGATCTGTATATAGATATAAGCAACACTTGTATATCGATATGTTATATTTCAACTGCTATGAATCCTTTGCTGTGTGCCGTCGTATTGACATCAATTCAGCAAGCTATTTAATTGCTTAATTTTATAGATACGTGTTGGACACGGTCAGGCTTTGTATTTTGCTAACATGAACCATGACCATTTATAGGCATTTTTCAGCCAGTAGTCTCTACCAGACTCCATCCTGGCGGAATAGTACACGGATGACCTAGTAACATCCCTGGTCAATCAGAATTTCATGCTTCCAAGACAACGTCTGTTATCAGGGAGCCCCTGCTTCCACTGGCTCCTCTATTTTTAGACATCTATGGGTCGATTCAAGTCCTTTCAGGTGACTCCGTCACAAGTATTTTTCAACCGTTATAGAAGTTTCCCTAAGTAATTATATTAAATACAGAGTGATTTATATAATTTGCATCTCATTATGTTGATAATCATCCAAAGTACCTACCTACCAAAAACAAAAAATATCCATCAATCCCCTCAGGAGTTATCCATCTAAAAAGTTACGAAATATAACACCCACTGCAATTCCAAACAAGCTGCTAGGGGGCCCAAAATTAGACCATTGACTCCTAGTACCAACAGCTATCCACCAGTAAAAAATCACGAACCTGGCACTTCTGGAAAATTTAGGCGCAAACTTTGATGCTCACTTGCAGTACCAAAACAATTTGCCAGGAGGCCCATTATCGAACTTGACCTTCCTTTCTGTGTCCCCTACCTATCAACCAAATATCATTAACATCCATCAAGAACATCTCGAGTTATCTTGCTTACAGACAAACGCACTTACATACAAAGCCAGCTACAGCACCATAGGTAAAAGGTAGCTAAACCATTCTCGCACATGGCAATCCTTTCCACAGCCGCTACAGACCTGCCAAATATCGTGGAAATCGCCCAGCTACATTTTGACTTATGCCTCCCGAAAAAACACCAAAAAAAATACCAAGCTCGCTAATGTACCATAGGAAAACGCCAGGTAACCCATTTTCGAACTAGGCATGCCTTTAAACAACCGCTACACACCTGCAAAAAATAAAAAAGTTCCATCCACAATTTCTCGAGTTATATCCTGTTGACCTACATACAGACCCAAGTCGGCAAAAACATAAGCTTCTTGGCGAAGCTAACAACATGTTCACCATCATGTGTTCTTTGTAGATAGCATAAGGTCAATCGCATCGGCGCGTTTCTTCTCTTGACCGTTCACAAGTAACACTGCGTACGTTGCCTTAGGAGGCACCCAAATCGAAACCCTAGTATCAGTACCTTTGGCTTTTGCTGCTTCAGCGTCTCGATCGGGGACAAGGCTGGCCCTCGCTGCTTGAAGGGGAGGGGGGAGATGCTCGTAAACAGCCAGTCCCTCCTTGTTCCCGCGTAACTTCCTTCCCTCCCGTAGAATCTGATCTCGATCGTGAAAGTTCAACAATCTGACCAACAGGGGTGGGTTCGGGCGTGTTTTTGTAGGTCTGGAGAGGCGATGGACCGCGGCGAAAGGCACGGGCGCAAGATGAAGTTTCTCCGACAAAAAGACAGCAAATACCTGTTGTGAATCTTCCTCCTTGTTGCATGGCAGGCCTCTAATGATTATGTCGGCTTTCCTCGAATAACGCTCTGCCAGCAGGTCAGCCTTCAGTCTCGCACGTCGTTCCTCGTCCAGCGCTCGGCGTAAGTCTTGAATTTCCTCCGACTGGAATTCCGCAGCGTGTTCGTTGGCTCCCACCCGCTCGCGTAAACTGGTTAAGTCGGCTGACAAACCCTGGACCTTGTTGTCTAAAGCGCGAATTTGGCCAGACAGTTTTTCCCCAACATCCTGAAACTGACTTAGTAGAGTCTCCTGTTGTTTTTGAGTCTGTTTGAGGATCAGATGCGCGAGCGTCTGAAGCTCTGGTGAAAGAGACTGCAACTCGTCGCTCCCCGTACAAGCCGCCATCTTCGGTGTCTTGGGTGGGGGGCAGCGTTTCAGATTCGGACTACCTTCTTCCGTGCTGCTAGAGCCCCTGGAGCGCCTAGTTCTCTTTCCCATTCAACAGTTCAAATATAAACGTCCTAGACTCCCAGAAATTGATGCGGTTTGAGTTCTATTTAGACATAGCGTGGAGATTTAAGTAGGCAGGAGCGCACCTCAACCGTAACACACCTATCTGGGGGCCGCCATCTTGTCTCGCCAACCTCAATTCTTTCCCAAACCTCAAACTTATCCCAAACCTCTATCCTTTGCAAAACCTCTATCCTATCCCAAACCTATATCCAAACCCTTCTTCCAACCCAAACCTCTACTCGAAACTAGAAAAATCACCCTTTAGCTAAGTCAAGTACGAATTTCGTTCCAAGGCTGACCCTGAGATGACAATTCTCAAACAAAAACAACTCACTTTTACTCTTACTGTAACGAAAAAGGAAAGTTGCAAACTAAGAAATGACCGTCTCTCTCAATAGCCGACCTTCCAAACAATAATTACACGGCAAGCAGACTAGAAACATGCAATTTTAAAAATAAAGATTAACCCAGGGTCAGCCCTAGGACGAGCACCGGCCCCCGGTTGGTGGGCCTACCGAAGTAGAAGGGTAATAATAGGAAACCCCGGTGCCCGCCGTCGAACATCCCCCGAAAAAGGAACTAAAAAGCATTACTTACTAGGTCTAAAAACTTGTGAACAATGCTAACCATGGAAAAACATACAGAAATTAGCCGCCTCGTAAACTAGCAACAATCGGTAAATAAACCTATTCACAGAAGATGCGTTCCACACAACCGATAAAACGTCTGCATCCGCAAAACATGGATATCGTACCCAAAAGAGATAAAACAATTAAAAACAACCGTGGGTATACTGTCCCCACAACAGGCAAAATGAATCAAGTGGATATCTTCCACACAAAAGAAGATAAATCACTAAATCCTCAATACACACGAATAAAATTGACAAATGGATTTCCCTCTACATAACCAATCATTTACGTGCCATAGGAAACCCACCACAAAACGATGAGATATACTATCCTCCACATAAACCAGTTCAATTAGTACAGGCTTTCCCTAAGACCTCACCTGCCAAATTGGATTAAAGCGCACAACTATAAACCACACCAAAATGCCATTGTTTAAACTAATCATTCGCCACGTGGTCGTCAGAGGAATCAAATTATGCGCCACCTGCGATTACAGCGTACAGCTGCAAACCACACCAAAATGTATCTGCTAAAATGAATAACCCACCACATGGTCGTCGGTGGATAAAAAACATAATACCCTCCAAAAACTAGAGATCACAGCTAGTGGTTGCCCACCACATAAGGCGAGAGAACATTACTAGTGGACTCCTTCCGCGGAAACGATTGACAATTTATTAGTGGATAGTCTCCACAAAACGATAAATCATTTACTAGTGGTTACCCACCACATAAAGCGAGAGAACATTATTAGCGGACTCCTTCCGGGGAAACGATAAACAATTTATTAGTGGATAGCCTCCACAAAACAATAAATCATTTACTAGTGGTTACCCACCACATAAAGCGAGAGAACATTATTAGCGGACTCCTTCCGGGGAAACGATAAACAATTTATTAGTGGATAGCCTCCACAAAACAATAAATCATTTACTAGTGGTTACCCACCACATAAAACGAGAGAACATACTAGCAGAATCCTTCCGCGGAAATAATAAACAATTTCTAGTGGATAGCCTCCACAAAACAAAAATCAATTTACTAGTGGTTACCCTCCACATAAAACGTTAAACAATACTAGCGGAATCCAAACGAAAAAGCAGCACTGTGGACATGCTCCACAAAATAATAATAGGAACAACAAAGGAACCTAATCAAGTCTCACCTGTGAACCCCAAGAAGAATGCTCTAAGGCGGCCAAAACGTTCAAGTAACTCCGTCGCCAGGCTGCCACGTTAAACTGCCCGTCCTGGGCTCTAAACTCGGGCTCTCCGACCCGACCAACCGTAGTCTGCAAACCCCAGGACGATACGTAAGAGCAAGGAGCTTTTATATCTCCTTGGTAAGAGTAAACCATCCCCCAAACCTGACTACCACACTGGGCTCTCAAAATCAGCATCTGTCGCGCTGGGAAGACCTGGTCTAAAAACAAAGTCAAGAGCACGTGAAGAAGACGAGAAACATGGTAGCGAAGCTTCCCCTACGCTGCGGTGAGGCTCGTCCGCTCCGAATGACAAAATACAAGATTTATCAGTGTAATAAGTACCCCTGTGTCAGGTGAGTATGTCCAGGTGTAATTGAGGTCACGTGGCGCGCCCCCAACCTGTTAACGCTTCTTAAGGAATGCGCAAACAGGCTGGGAGCGCTAACTTGACTCAATTAGAATAGTAGAGTTTAAGCTATATAACACAAAATCATGACGATCTGTCAAGCCCTTCTTGATTTATTCCGTCAAAACCTGACACTTAAACAACCCATGCAGTCCCAAAACAATCTGACGGGGGTGGGGGTGGAGGTGGGTAGGGCAAACCTACACCACTTACTCTCTGTCCCAAGAGTTATCTACCACTTAAAAATCATGACCACAGCATGTCCAGAACTCGTGATATCAAACCCAGAATTTCTGCTGCAGTACCATAACAAGTCGCTAGGGAGCCCAAAATCTAATCGTTTTAAGATCTCATCAAGACCTACCCACCTACTAAACATCAATACAATCAATGCAGGCATTCTTGACTTATCGTCCTTTTACTCGAATACACAAACGCTACCCAATATACAACCTTGGCGAAGGTAAAAATCTAAGCAGACAGCTGTGCATAGAAGAGGCGAAAATAACATCAATTTGAATTTATCAGGTTCAAAATGTGTTCAAGATTGGTGGAGAAAGGGTCGTTACTTTAGTTTTTTTTAATCCAATCCATCCGTTATAATGTTTCAGTCCTATATATTTTTGTCTGTCCCAAATCAGGGGTGCATACCGCTTCAATCCTGGTGCCCTCATTTCGTGGAAGGTCATGGTGCTTTGAGGAGAAAAAATAATCTGTAAGACAGCAGGGAAAACAAAAGCAGTTCATTTATTTTCATGTATTGTCAGATGCAACTGAATCACATAATTGGTGCATGTAACTATGCAAAAAAAAATCAAAGTATTAGCCTCAGCTACCAATGTTAAGACCCAGGAAAACAATCTATCGTCTAGGATTTGAGACCATTTCCTTGACAATGATTTGCTGTTACAGTGTCTGACACAGTGACTTAGCTAGCACCAGCAATATGGAGAACACAGAAACTGAAACACACAAATTGTTTCACCATGCCGATAATCATTATAAGATATTATGCTGACCCTCTTGATAACATATAAATCCGTCTGTCACTGAAAGTTGACGTTATACACTGCTTTGGTGGCTGGTGTGATGCGAGTGTAACATGACAATGGTAGCTGCCTGTGAAGTCATTGAATTGATTCATGTTGTGCTGGTAACAATACCAGAAATGCATATCATCTAATTAAAAGGGCATTTTCCATTAAGATCTACTGTACAGAAATATTGCATGGTAATAGCCTACATCCAGGCATTTGGTATCTGTTTACAGAAGAAAAAATTAAGTATTGATAGTAAAGTATAAGTCAACTTTATCTTCTGGTACAAGTGACAAAATATGCCAACTCCAAAAATTACACTTCACAATTATACAATAACACTAGGAAATCA
Source organism: Branchiostoma floridae (assembly GCF_000003815.2). Classification (NCBI taxonomy): domain Eukaryota; kingdom Metazoa; phylum Chordata; class Leptocardii; order Amphioxiformes; family Branchiostomatidae; genus Branchiostoma; species Branchiostoma floridae. The sequence goes on from NC_049979.1 coordinate 24,601,939, forward strand.
GTGATAAAATCAAAATGACTTAATGTTAAGTAGTCAACTACATGGAAGTTTGTGGCTAAGAAACCTTACCATTCTGGTCCTTTTGGTGAATTCCTGCTTTACAATACATGTAGGTTTGGTGTAACTCATTATACAGTACTTTGTGCCAGACAAAGGTAGACTCAGTAAACGAGAAACAAAATGTACATCTACAATTAAAATATTTTTTCCATATTGCACTCCTTCCATGTACATGTATGGCCACTGAATCAAGCATGTTTGCCCTCTTAATCTCAAGTGTACACATGGAGTTATCAGCAAACTTGTCAGTAACCAATATACATTTAATACGCATAACGTTATCTGTACTTCAGCGTTTTTGTCACTAAAACACACTGGAATCACTTTCATTATGATGACTGTATGGCGATATAAAAACTTCTGAAAGAAGTTCTACTTCACCTTTAATTAATATTTCTTTGTTGCACTTTTTTAATAAGTTAATTGATATCTTGTGAAAAAGAAAACCATTACATGCCGATAATATTGATTACCTTTATCAATGAAGACCTGTGACACATGATATTAACGTTACATCTTCTCTGTAGTCCTGCATGTTTCATACAAAAATATTACAGTTTGAATGCACAGCCCATCACACTGAGGATGGTGGCATTAATTCCCTAATTTCTACAGAGAGAATACTTGTTGAAATTCTCTTACTGCTAATTACCTTGCTGCTATTGTAAGAAACCAGAAGAAGCCGAATGTACGCAGTAGAATACGATTCTTGAGTAGATTCATTGTATCATTATATCATGTTGTATCATTTATTGTGACCTGTACTGAACCCAGTGGGTATGAATGTACAATAAAGGTCTTCATTCATTCATTGTTACTCCCTTTGGTTGAACATAGTGCTAAAAATATAAAATTGTCCCAACAAAACAATTCAAGATATGACTGTTAAGTGTTTCAGTTACTGTTACAGAATATAGAACGTCATGACATGTAAAATTTTTGCATGCACCTACATGTATTCAATACACATCAGCGGATGTTAACGGCATAATTCAGCTGTTTCAATAACTATAGCGTGCCATTGACATCCAATGAATACTGTATAGGTTTATGGAAAGTCATGGTGGGGAGAGGGTTCCATCCCCAACATGTTTGTGCCAAAAGTAAAACATAAAAGTTTTGTGATCATCAGGATACTCCTATCATAGTTGGGTTAATATGGCAACCCGTCTGTTTTGTATGTCACAGTGCTGAATTCAGAAAGATGAAAAGATGTTTTATTGGTCATTGCTCACACTTTGAGTGCAGTTTTGGGACAGCAAAACAAGAGCAGCGTCTATTGATAAAAAGTTGTCTGTGACAAGTATCAGATGTTGTTGATTTATCAGATATTACAGCAAAACAATATTTCACCAACGTTCAAATCCTCCCATGATGAGTGCAGTCTGTTCCATTATGGGAACGAACACTTATGACCTTGTTGTCGTCAAATTCAAGGTTATCCTTAAAGTTAGCCTTTATACACAGTATTCTGAAGTCTCTCAATCTTGCAATTCTGGTGGTATTGCCGATGTTGCATTTAACAACTTCCCTCAATGACAAATTTGTAATGCAACGAATTGCCAATTTTTTCTAAATTGTCCTGAATGGTCACAGAAATGAGGTTTCTGATGAAATTATGTCACACAGAGAAACACAGCATAGAAAGAACACCTCTTAAAATTGATGAATAGTTTTGGGCCAGTGCCACTCATTAAACAACAGATAAAGGTCGACCAGTACTTGTGTTATACAGTACCAGTACATGATGTTATAGTTCCTGTCAAGGACTCAGTGTAAGATGTGTGTGTCGAAGTACTCCTTGTTGAGAATTATGCCATCCCAAAGCCCTGAGACCCCTCGGTGATGGCCAGGGTTAACATCTTGTGGAGCTGCTCACAAGAATCGTAGTCTGGCAGGCACAACTGGTTAAAACTGGAGTGGAAAACCAGGAAACATTGTTCAATGTTCACCAATACAAAATTGTCTGCCATTAAAAAACCTTAATCATATTTGCTTAAGAAAGGAAAATTCTAGGTAATGCAGACACTAAGCATCAAAGTTTCTCTGAGCTGGTATATTGAAGATGCTTGTCTTGCATGGAGATGTCAAGAATACTTTTGACAAAGATTTAAACAACATACACAGTCACATAAAGTCAAGAATAACGCAGACAAGTTTGTCTTGGATTAAGTTTAATCTGACTGGTAGTAACATTATTACTATAGTACAGGTAGTATTCCGTTATTGATAGTCCATCATTTCATTAAAGGCACCAGTTCTATTTTTGTAGCATTGGAAGGATTATATTCAATATGTCAAATATTGTAGGAATATGGTTGTTATTCTCTCGATCAGTGTACAATTTTTTGAGATTGAAATATTTTCTGCCGGTGGTGTCAAATGCTTCAAGGTCTATAGATAACAGCTGAGATTTCAAACTTCACAAAATTATGGCTTTTTGGTAGTGAATATACATCATGTAAACACTTAAAAAAATGACAGAATGACATACTTTTGTTTAAGATGTTAATACAAATAGAATCATGTTATACATGGGCTGTGATAACGTTCAATATGGGTGTTCTGGACAGGACCTGGTGATATTTTGTGTTAGAATATAATAGACAGATGACGTGGACCAATCAGAAATCAGGACCCATTTCATAACAACGTTTTTACTTCATAACGTCATACATGTGCCTCAAGTGGTGAATAGATTTTAGGTTTCTTTTCATTATCACACAAGCTTCCAAAAAACAGGTTGACACATCTTTGGTTGCATCGAGGTAATAAATTTGAATACCAAATGTGAACATGTGACCTTGAGTGCTGAGCTAGTTCCTTTGTACAAATAGTGGTAGATTAATTTGATATCATTTGACCAAAGCGACTCCCCACCGGCACAGTTGGTTGCGTACAGACCCCTACGTGGCTGACTCCACTCTAAGCTAGCTACTAGTCACTCTATTTGGCCAATTTCTACTATGTGTCAGGCAATCAATGGAGCCTGGTAGAGGCTAACACTATCACCTTATCTTAAATTAAAAAAAAGCCTTCCTGTCGGATTAAAAAAAGGGTTCCTCACCAGGTGTGGGCAGTGGGCAGTATGCCCCTGACGGGTACAGAACAAATCTGGAAGCGAGGATTGAGCTCAGCAAACCCTCCCGGTGGCAGCTGGGAGCTGCCTGTGGTGAACTGGAGTAACCTGGCGACCTCCTCCTGTGTGAAGCTGGCCACTATAGTCCAAAACCAGTCCAACACCTGCAACATTTACATACATTTAAGTGTTTCCCCCAGTACTAGACTTAAAGTTTGTCTTATAATTTTAGCACATACACACACACACATCAGGGTGTGCGGTCTAACAAGGGTCGACCTACTGGACAGAGCCGCATGGAAGTGTGGTGTGAAGACTTGCCGACTGCTGCCTACCCCTGCGTCAGGGATCCCAGCAGCGGTATAATCAAACAATGGATAGTGAGTGAGTGATCATTTCCATAGAATGTAGAGTCGAACTAGAGTTCCACGAAACACATACCTTCGCCAAATAATCAAGGCTTATTATGGAGAGTGCAAAGACTTTAAGGTCTCATTCATGTATTACCAGAGTACCTACTAGTATTAGAATTAAACGGCTGCATGAAAGTGCGTATATAGTGGTTGAAAATTCCTTTTCATCCATCCCAACTATTTCCAGCATCAAAGTGATTAAAGCTTATTCATAAACAAGGCCATAGAACTACCACGCTATCCCATGGCAAATTATTTGGCCAAATTCTTCTCTTTTTTCATCTAGCTAACATGTCTGCTTGGAGAGAAAAATCTCCCCTGCCCAAATAACTGACGTACATAACCTATCTTAAGAAAGAATAATCTATGTTAATAAGACCCTCATTTGCATAATTATTAGTCGATGATGCTCATCCGTACATAAATAGCTACAAGTAAGAAATTCCAGTCATTTACAACTGATTATAGCATTTTCTCATTATTATGCAAATTCTTCTTTGCATAATATTTATCTATAGTGTTGTCCTCTTCGTCAGTTACAAATGTTACATGTTGGTATAGTCCTACAAATGTTTTATATAGTGGGTTTAAACTTTCCCTTTAATTATGCAAATTGGATTTCGATTTGCATATTGATATTCAACTATATGAAACATAACTTAAGCTATCTACAAACCAAAAATTATGACGATCCATCAATCCCTTGTTAAGTTATTCCCTTTCGAAGTCTGGCACTATATAAACGAGTCCCTTCAATAACAAAAAAGGCCCTGTGGGGCCCAAACCAGTAGTACACTACTTACCTCCAGCCTTAAGATCAACATTGTATCTACAACTAATAGCCATGCCATGACAGGTACCCCTTCTCCACTTCTTTGAAAAATAAACGTTTGACAATTGTCTGTTTTCCTGACCTATATTGTACTCACAAACCAAAACAATCAGAAGCCCTGAGAAGGCAGCTACTGTCCCCCAAATCAGGTCTTCTCAAGTAAGCAGGAGATCTGTCAACTTTCTTGATTAATTATGCAAGTTAGCTACGGATTAACATACTAATTATACTTGATTATAGAAATTATCACCAAAACTATCAACACATCAACTATCATGACAATCCGTCCAACCTTTCTTGAGTTATTCCCTTTCAAAGTCTAAAACAAAATCGGCCCCTGCAATTTCATAAAAGCCGCCAGGGGGACCAAACTTACACAACTTACTCCCTGCCCGAAGACGTATCCACTACTCAAAAATCATGAACCTGGCACTTTTACCAAATTTTACCAATAACTTTCAACCTCCCCTGCAGTACCGTAACTTACCGCTAGGAGGCCCATAATCGAACTTGACCTTCATTTTTCCAACCCCCAGATAACTACCAAAAATCATGCAAAACGATCCACAACGTTTCAAACTATCCTGTACGTAAACACACACACAAACACACTCGCACCGCTGCAGCGCCGACGGAAAGCTCCAGTTGAACCGTTTTCGAAAAGGACCTTTGTTTCTGCAACCGCTACTCAAATACCAAATATCATGTATGTCCATCCAAAGGTGCTCTAATTATATGCTATTGACCTGCATATTGGGACACCAAAAAATTTTCTACCCAAAATATGATGTGTTTCGTCTTTAACGATGAAGTGGTCACAGTATTTGAATACTCTATCTTCTAGGCCCCGTTCATGATGCAAAAAATGAAACGGTTCTATCGGTTACTATCGGTTAGGCCAGCTGAAACGGATAAGTTTTGTCGTCATGGACGGTCCAAAACGGATCTGAAGCGATAGGAAACGGTTTGTTCGGAACGTCCTCGCGAGGTAGTATCGAAATGGTTTCTTCCTTATCCGGAATTGCGAATTTGCATCATGAACGCAAAAGCGGCGCGATCCGTTTTACATCCGGGCATGTGCGTTCATATTTGGTGGTGCCACGGGGGAAAAGTACAATTTTTAACCCGTCATTCGGGTGTTTCGACTGTGTTTTCAATCGTACGATTCGTTTCTATAATCGGGCCACCTCCTGGTCAACTGAGGAGCTAGCAGTCCTGATATCGCAAGGGGAATGTGTCAGGAGATCCAGTGGAAATGTCATAGTATGGCATATATCGAGACTACAATGTTTTCAGAGGCATTTCCAAGGTCATAACAGAACCCAGCTTCGAATTCAGTAAGACATTGGTTCAAATACGATCAAAGACCAATAATCTGACACAGAAGTACAAGTTTGGGCAAGATCACAACAACCTCAGGGGTCAAAGGTCGCATTACCTTGCCTTTTCAAGGAACTGAAACGGTTTGCAAGTTTGCATCGTGAACGCAAAATGCAAACCGTTTCCTGTCGGATTTCCAGGCCTAACCGACAGAACCGTTTCATTTTTTGCATCATGAACGGGGCCTTAGAGGGGTACGGTTATGCCTGCTGGGTTCTATATGTAATGAATGGTCCCTAATACAATTTTAAAACATTTTGAGTGTCAGACTCTACATGAAGACAAACTGAGTTTAGTTCTCCTCGACTGGAGGAAGCCATCAATAATCTCCACCAGCACTGACCTTCTCAAAGCCCCACGCTCCTCCCTGGATCTCGCAGTGCTGCTTGAAGTCTGCTATGCTGTAGTCTCCAGTCCCACAGATCAGCAGCTGCAGGGATTTGCACAACTTATTTAGAAGATCAGGTAGCACTTGTGCAGAATCTGAGGCCATGTTGATTTGGATGACATCCACATGCGCACCAAATTTTGGTTGTTTCCACAAAACAAGTTTTCAACCAAGCTGTTAACCATACAAAGCAGCTGTAAAATGAGCAAATATATGCAGATGTTTAAAAAAATATCATAAAACATAATCTTATGTTATAGGATGACAACAGCAGTTTAAATGTCAAAGAAAAAGATGTGAAAGAACAAAAATGAAAATGTTTCAATTTTGTTTGGTATACTCTGTGTGTTTGGTCCTTTTGTTCAACTTTCCTGACCAGTACTGTTAGATTTCATACCTATAAAGGCAACTTATTCGCACACTGCCATCAGTTTTGGGATTGCCAGAGGATGTCTGTCATCTATAAAATCAAATCAAACATGGCCTAAGATGTAACATACAATTTATAAAATTTGTGTATTAGACAAGGTTCTAGGCCATACCCAATTTTGTTTGGATGCTGTTGACAAAAGCACTGGAAAGGTCATAATCTGGGATCACCAATTATCTTTCCAAGGTCCAGACTTGGGCATATAAGAGCAGAATCATGGCTTAAATCACTTGGGTCTATATTGCTGCAACCTTAAACAAAATAGGAAAACCTCAGCACAGAGTATTTTGTCACGTTACTTTCCTGTAATTAGAATGATAACCATGTCACATTAATAGAAATGGTGTAAACGGGAATATTACCTCTAGTTCATTTTCATCAAAAATGCTGAGGAGGTTGTCAGGAATGAGCTCATTCAGACCTGAGGAGAGAAAAGTGCAGCCATATACATCTTAACATTATGTTACTCACATGAGCACAGATGACATGATACAGTCATACAAGTTAACATGGAAAAAAAAACAGTTACTAGAGTTCCACAAACACATACCTTTGTCAAATGAACCAGGTTTGTTTATGTAGAATGATGTCTGTAGAGTCTGACATAAATGTGTTCCTCATTGCATTTCACACAAACTCATATCAACTAAACTTTGGTGACCTGCTCCATGACATATTTTTGTGAAAATTTGATGAACTATGATGATTAGAAAGGTAAATAAACCAAGTCCAAACAAACAGCTTTTTTTCTATTAAAACTTTTTTTTTATTATTCATTTCCCTTTTTTTTGAAGACAGAATTTTCACAATAATGTTGGTAGCGCCGAATCACTGTGGTCACCTGTTACTAGGTATTGGTGGCTCGTGTCCATAAATAAACGACCAGTAAAAAACAGCCAGACAACTGTCATACACATAAGAAATAAAGCTTCACAAAAGACTACAATTATTGGTCTTCAAATGTTTGTTGAGTAGAATACCGGCCATAGAAAAAAAACCATAAGTATCACCGCCGTTGTTTTCCCCAGGGAGCGTGGCCCCGCAGGTGGCAGACGAGCGAACGCCCAAAAGAATTGTTACTCTAACAAATGATTCGTACTGTCTATGAAAATGAAATTTCACAGAGTGATGTCGAATATGTTTCCCAATACGTGAGTTTTTTTGTGATTTTGGCATTGTCGTTTTTCATAATGATTTTGTTAGTTGGGCCGCCGCATTCAGTGCATTTCGCCCATTTCCCATGAAAACACGACCTGGATTGTGAAAGATTTAGCCCTCCTTGCGGGAGACAAGAAGCACACACAATCACAATTCTACTGTCAAAAGAAAGCTAATATATCATAAAATTAGAATTTTTATTTATGTTTGTCTAAATTGGTCACCAGCTTCCGAAAAGAGCAAATTCCAAAAGCAGGGCAAGTTAGGGCGCGCTGTTTAACGCGGCTCAAAATCGGAATTTATATTCACGATAACGTCCTCGGTGTTTGCCAGTTGTAACGAGGGTGAAGGGTTCATGAACAGTATGGATGCCTTCCTTATTCAAGTATGGTCTCTAGATGAATGTGTTAAAAATTCATTGATCAAAACTTGACCACTCTTTGGCAACTAGTGATGGAGCGCCATGAGTTCGAGCGCGTAAAAAAGCGGGCATCTTAGATACCGTTATAACGGGGGCCGCCCTAAGGTGCCCCCTGCCCTAAGATGCCCGGATTTTTTGCTGATCCTATTATGCATAAGTACAGCGTGTTTGTTGCCACTGACTTTGCCAATCAAAAAGTTGCCAATGCATACAGTTGTTATTTTCATGCAAAGTAACTGTTGTAACGTGTATTGTGTATTTACTTATCGTTTTGTCGAAAAACAGATTTTTACCAATAGTGATGATTGCGCTGAAAAGAGGGTTGCATCGTAGCGACGGCTCATGCTACTAAATGTACAATCTGTATCAAGCAGTGACACATTCATCACATAGGTAAGAAACAAAAATTTACAAAACAGCAAAAAGTTGAGTCTCTGAGAGTTTGTTTAGTAGAAAAGCGACCTGAGAAAAACAACGTAAACACCACAGTCGTTGACGGGAAACGTTGATAGTTTTGTTCGTGCCCGGGTGCGTAATGGCGGTGGGACACGCGACCGCACTGCGGTGTCCAAGTCTTACTTATCCATTAACATGTGATTGAAAGCGTATATGAGACAGACATGTTACAGAAAGATATGAAAGACATTTTCCAAAAACTGTATGGAATTTTGTATACGTAGGTTGTACTGTTATTCTTGCATGCTTTTTTCTTCTTTTCGTGCTGGGACTGAGTTCATCACGTAAGTGAGGTTTTCTGTTGAAACACGACCTCGATTGTGCTGGGTTTAGCCCTCATCGCGGGAGACGAGAAGCACACACAATCACAATTCTACTGTCAAAAGAAAGCTACGAGGGGCGTTCAATAAGTAATAACTCTGACCCACTTTCAGTTGTCTGATCTAGATAAAATTTGACTTGTGTAATGGTTCATATCTCTATAGTTTATGTTGCAAAGAAGAGCTCTGAACTAATTGTGGTTTCTGATTTACTGGTGTTTGAACTGAGTTAGGTGTGAAATGGACCAGGTGTGAAATGGAGCCAGTTGAGTGTCGCGCAATGATCCGGTTTTTGTATTTGAAAGGACGCACACCAAAGGAGACTTTTGATGAAATGAAAGAAACTTATGGTGATGATGCCCCATCATATGACCTTGTAAAATGCTGGCATCCTGAATTCGAACATGGCCGGAAGTCTGTGGAAACAGCTCCCAGACCAGGTCGTTCCTCTTCTGCCATTGATGAGGCATCTGTTGGAGGACCAACCTGGGGTGTCCTACAAAAACGGTGTCCAGAGCTGCATCAAACAATGGAAGAAATGCATAACTCTGTGTGGTTCCTATGAAGAGAAAGACTAATAACTGTGCCAAGTCTCATTAATCTCCTGCTATGGGAAATGAGTCAGAGTTATTACTTATTGAATGCCCCTCGTAATATATCATAAAAATAAAATTTGTATTTAATATGTTTATTTAAATTGGTCACCAGCTTCCGAAAAGAGAAAATTACAAAAGCGGGGCAAGTTAGGGCGAACTGTCTAGCGCAGCACAAAATCGGACGTTATATTCAAGAAAACGTCCTCAGTGTTTGCCACTTGCAACTAGGAGGGTGAAAGGTTCATGAACTATATGAATGCATTCCCTTATCCAAGTATGTTCTTAAGATGAATGTGTTAAAAATTCATTGATCAAAACTTGACCACTCTCTGGCAACTAGTGATGGAGCGCCGTGAGTTCGAGCGCGTAAAAAAGCGGGCATCTTAGGGCGGCCCCCGTTATAAATGGCAATATTGAACCTTTTAGAAAGTGTTCCAGCTCTTCCTGCACGGTTGCTGCCAGCCGGTACTGTGCCAGACTGTCCAGATACTGCAGCTTGTTGGCATTAGTCACCTGCATGTGGGCACCACCAGGTACAAGCTCCACAGTCTGGAAAAGGCAGAAATTTATGACGATGCAGAGAGGAGAGGATCGAGAGAACGTTACTGCACAACAATTGTAGCATAATAATTAGACATTGTACAAAGTATGGTAACAATAATATTACAATTATTGGAAGTTGAAGTATAATAAGTATTGCTAAATATTTACCAAACTATTAGTACGTTACTGATAAGAAATGTAACTAACTTAACTGATAATGACATTGACAGATGTCAGTAACTTACTATAGATAAATACAGTTGCATCTCAGTAACATTATGAGTTTTACTGTTACTGTCAGTTATTGTTTTTACTGGCAGTCTCCTAGATTCAACTGCTGATCTGGTAGAGAACACTGATGTCTCTAATCTATAGTGCTGAAACATTACTCAAACAATCAGGTCCAGAAGATCACGTCAAGGTCCTGACCTGAAGCTGGACCTAATTGGATGTGAAAACTTGAGTCCTCAGCTCCGGGTAGAAGCGGCAACAATAGACATGCTGCTGTCTTTGATATGCATCTATGGGGACTGAAGATTTGGCGGTGGACTGAAAGTGTAGCCTGGGTACGACTACAACAACACCAACTCGTACTCGCTTACCTTCGTCTACGCCGAAAACTCAGGTGGAGACCGAGTTGGCAGCAGAGATATTGAGCGTCTCTCGCGACTTGGAGCTGTTGCAGGCCGACTTAGCTCTACTGGGATCTCAACACCGTGAAAACACCCGAAGAGCACCTCTTCCCCCTAACCTTGTCGTGACCCAAGATGGCGGCGCCCAAGGCGCAGAAGCCCAAGGCATCCAGCGCACGCGCACTACGCTCGCGCTGGATTTGTCCCAGGAGCCATTCAGTCCAAGATGGCGGCCCCCGCACTGTAAACAATGGAGTTCCGAGTCGTGGAGGACTCACAGCGCCAAGCGGTACAGACCCGTACCCCACTGCGAAGGAAGTGATGGCTTTACACCGTCTCACAGTTAGGTGTGATGAGTCGTTCAGTGTAATATAACCAGCTGCTGCCGCGCCGCGTGCCTGCGAAGCTGGTGTGTTACGCCGAAGGGCGGTTATACCGGCTATATAGATACAGATACAGATACAGTCTCTACAGCCCTGAGGTTGCTCCAGACGCAAAGCAGACATATTTGGGGTACGGTTGCTATCCCTAGACTCCCTTGCAGTCTTCGGAAAGGGGCTGTTTTTTTTGGGGGGGGGGGGGTGGACGTTGGTCCGCGATTTTCAACGTTGGCTATGTTTTATCGTGCCGGGAAAGGGAGTTTGTTGAGGAAGGGAAGTTTGCCGTGTTAGCGAGTTTGGGAAGGGGCTGGTTTTTTTTTGGGGGGGGGGGGCGTTGGTCCGCGATTTTCAACATTGGCTATGTTCTATATTCCCTTCCTCAACAAACTGCCTTTCCCGGCACAATAGAACATAGCCAACGTTGAAAATCGCGGACTTACGCCCCTCCCAAAAAAAGCCCCTTCCCGAAGACTGCAAGGGAGTCTATGCTATCCCCAGGCGCCACGGACGAACGCCCCTCCTCCTTACCCGGAGTACGATCACCGCTGGGACGACGCACAAGGATTCGCAAGTTCTCCCCAAGGGAAGAAGAAGTTGTTAAGCGAAATCAAGCGGGAGGTAAGGTGGCTCCATGAATTCATCTTCTCTACATCAGTGGAAATGAAACACGACAATTTAACATCATGATGGTTCCAGTTGATCTCGGGAGAGATGGCTATCATTCTAAGCCCAAACACAATCCCCATGGAGAGTTACAACAGGGGACACATCCTACGGACATCGATGTTAGACATTCCCATATATACGTTTGCAAGGGGTTCGTAATTTCTACAAGACATTGTTCCAACACGTCGAACACGGTTTTAGAGATAGATAGTTCAATCACAATGGTGCAGGAGTACCTCCGCAGACCAAGAGTCTAAGTCAGCTGCCAAACCTGCGGTTCCTGCCCCAGCCACACAATCTGCAAGGAATGAGACTAGCAGCTATTGCTTCAAGTACCAGAACGGCAAATGCCCTTTCTCTAGCGGTCACACCACTCCATCAGGACAACCGTTGTCCCACGTGTGCAAGTTCTGTTCAAGATATCGGCCAGAGGTTGATGGGCACCATCCATCAACGGATTGTCCCTACAAGAGCAAGGAAGCACGGGAGGCCTATACAGCCACAAGGCAGCCAAGGGTCTGACTAGGCCTCTGTAACAGGACAGATTTACCGGACTTGACAAACGCTTGTTTAACCGACTCAGAGTACCGTACAACTCACAAAGGGGCCCAAACAAGCCCCCCAGTTCTCAAACATGTCACACAGCAGGTCACACGGCGTTAGCTCTCAGTGACTTCAAGGCCAGCTCTGGCTCTCTTGGCATCCCGCTCCTGGACACGGTTCCTAAGTGTTCTTCACAGCGGACAGCACGGTCACAGAAGACTAGCGATTCCCACACCGCGGTCTTCAGGCAGCGCCATTCCTACACAGCCAGACTCATAACTATGAAATCGGTTCAACAGCGCCTCGTAGCTCACATGTCGTCCCAGTCAGTAATAATAATATGGCGGCATCGTCTTCATCACAGCAGACAGTACAGTCACGGATGGCCGAGGCCAGTCCCCCTGCTGCGGAGGGACTTTGCGGTCAGCGCGAGCTTGGCAACCCAGGTCTTTCTCAGTACTTCTCTACAACGCCCAAGTCTGTAGTGTCGTTCGTCAATCTCTGCATTCCCATACCCCAACAGTTGCCAATTCAGCCGCATCTTAGTCGGCATGCAAACTCCACCAAGCCGTTTATCAATCCGAAAGCTACAATTTCTGCGGATTGAGGATTCCTGTCCCGTCAAACCTGAATATTTAGAGCCTGGCGAGAGGCCTTGTCCAATTACCAGGACAAAGCAGTTGCTGACTTCTTGGAGTTTGGTTGGCCACTGGGCTATGCCACCACTTTCCTTCCAGCTAGCATGCGTCGCAACCACTCATCTCCAGTCGCACACGCCGACGCTGTAGACAAGTACCTTGCCAAGGAGCTGAGCCGCGGCGCTACACACGGACCATTCGCCGAGCCACCATTCCAACACAACTTCGTAACCTCACCTCTTCAGACTGTACCTAAGTGTGATTCCGACCAATGGAGAGCGTCGTGGACCTCCGTTTTCCACCTGAGGACGATCCCTGAATGACGGGATACCGATCCGCCAGTACCTCGGTGAGCAGTTCTAACATCCATTGGCATAATACCGGCAGGTTTACTGCAATTTCTCAAGCAATTTGGCAAATGATCAACGCATCATTTTCTCCAGTTACATGTTGCTGTTACAGCTTACCTTTGCCACTTCTTCCGTGTATCTTTTTTTTGTCTCTCAATGATTGTCCTGCTAAAAACATAATATCGTAATTGGTACACACCGCAGAATTGCATGGAGAACGGGCGCGTGGTTGGAAGGGGGTGCAATAATACCGACAGAATGAAACACGGCACATTAACTGCCGCTATGTACCTTTATACATCCTCTGTTGTTCCTTCCTTTCCTGTTAGTAATTGCACAAAATAAAAACCTGCGTGAGCATGTATTACAAAAAGTCATGAGAAAATGGGCGTATACTATCAAGAATTTTAATTTAATTTCGGTCCGTCACAACCGCTATGACGTAAAACTTTACTGCTGGTGTAGCATTAAAAATGGCTGGAAAATGGCGGCGTACGTTCAATTTGACCCATTCAGCCGTAGATCCGGGCGATAATGCAGCGGTTCTTCACACTTTTACACGAGTTGTTGGTCAGCAAAAGAATTTCAAGATTGCTGTTAAATCATGCTTATCTTGTGCCGTGAGCACGTGTGATTATTATCTACAAATCTTGCAATGAACGTGACAGTGTGTTTGTTGTCTTCGAATGCACTGTTATCGAAGCCTTTTTGAAAACGTGTGAAATACGTGGATGTCTGAAGTGTGCATACCTCGGAAATTACTGTTGCTGCGCTAGTGGATCACTGAAAATTTATCGTTTATGTCATGACGGTATGTATTACTGCCGGTATTATGCCAATGGATGTTACCTCACATTGCCTAGCCATGACGCCTCTTATTCGCAGGAAGGGACCCGGCTGCTTGTTGGTCAAACGTGACCTTAGCCGGGCGTACCGGCAAATCCCTGTTGATCCCCACGATTACCATCTCTTGGGTTTCCGATGGCGCAAGAAGTTTTACTTCGACTCCTCGTTTCCGTTCGGTCTGCGATCGGCGAGTATGGCCTGTCAAAAGACAACTAACGCGGTCAATCACGTCTACTCGTCACATGGGTATGACTGCGTAAATTACATTGACGACTTCGGGGGATCCGGAGCGGAGGTTTCGGACAAGGCACCTGACGCATTCACCACCCTCAGCTCCACCTTCCAACAACTCGGCCTCGCAGAATCCGCAGAGAAGGCCTCACCACCCGCCAAAAAGATGACCTTTCTGGGCATACAGTACGACACTGAAGAAATGTCAAAACGAGAACTCCGAGAGTGGGCGACAAGGAAGAGAGCCACACAGCAACAAGTCCAGTCGTTACTCGGCAAACTGTCCTTCATAGCGGCCTGCGTCACGCCTGGCAGGGTGTTCTTGTCACGCATAATCGCCACCTTAAAGGGACTGCAGCGGCACCACCACCGAACACGCATCGGTAGCGAGTTAAAGAAGGATGTTAACTCACAGTGGTGGCTGACTTTCTTGCAGCACTTCAATGGCGTGTCAATCATCCCGGATCCTACGCGGCGCCCCCGACCTGCCGACGACAGACGCCTGCCTCACAGGCTGCGGCGCAACGTTTGACAGGCGTTTCCTCCACGCTGCATTCCCACCCGACGTCATACGCAATAGCCATCCCATCCACAGATTGGAGATGCTGGCAATAATCGTCGCCTGCAAGGCCTGGGGTGACCTCTGGACTGGATGCGCAGTGGACTTAGCTTGTGACAATATGCCAACAGTCCATGTTATACGCTCCGGTCGTTCCACGGATGACTTCATGCAGGCATGTGCACGGGAGCTGGTCTTCCTCCAAGCGAGCTTCGACTTCAGTCTCACAGCGCACCACGTCCCTGGCCGTGACAACACGTTGGCCGATCTCTTAAGCCACTGGCACTCATGACACTAGTTACCAGCGACGATTCTGCGATGCCAGAGGGCCGGAGGTACATGTATGGACAGAGACCCTGGTCGAAGCAAAATGGTTCCAATTCTCGCACCATTGGTGATCCGTTCCCTCAACTAACAATCGCCCCTGCAGGTCTCGGGTCTCCACACACATTAACTGTCCCTTTACATCTCTTGCCACAGGTGTCGCCTGGACTCTGCTAGAGTGGGAGACACTGCAGACGCAGCCTTTGCAAGCTCAACACAAGCTAACCACGCCTCACAATTTCGGACATACATCGCCTTCTGCTACTACTTTGAGCTAGAACCCCTGACTGCCTCCGCCCGCCTCCGCCCACCTCCTCTCCTGCTCTACGAGAATAAACTCGAGGCGGGAAGTTGGAGACACGGCCGGCTTCTACCTCCACCAGCCCCGGCAGCAGCTCTTCAATTCCTTGAACTGTTTGAAATATAATTCGATAGCTCCCGATCGAGGGCAGTAGAAGTTGTAATTACAAATCCTTGTAGCGGCACCCATTGTCACTGGTTAGTAATTCGTATTTTCAGAGTCGTTCTATTTCTAGCAGACACTGCATAGATTGCATGGCAAAATAGCCTGTTTCTGTCTTACACCGAGAAGTCCTCTGTTAAACATTTCACATTTTCATCGTCACAAGTTGCTAGTAGTCAATAGCCTCAAGTTGTCTACACTTATACCGGCGAGCAATTGTTGATAGTTCTGCAACACGTTTCGTGCCACCTTCTGTCTAACCAGAATACCCTAGGAAAAGTTGATATATAATATCGTTTTTGTTTAGCGAGTATTAGATGTTAGTAAACACGTGCGTTGCCAGCAATTGTACACACCCACTATCCGGGACAAGTGCCTCACATTGAAATTGCGTAGCACTTAGTTATTCACCAAGAGCATTAATGAAACGACTGATAATTAGCATCGTCGCGCTTACAGTAGCACGTTTAAATTGCCAAGTTCCATGAGAACCCGTTCAGTTCTGGCACAATGCCCAATGGGCCGTAGACATCTTCCTGTTACGCCGAGAAAGACATGAGAGCATTAAAGATGTCTGATGCCACCTCTCGTCTATCACCATTATTGAGTGGAGAGTAATTCCCACACATGAGCAAATTATCGAATGGGTTCAAGCGCTCGTTCAAACTGGTGTTCCAACACCGGAAAAGCCTTCTGTCCCCTTGTGCATGCGGACGCCGGCCTTGTCATCGAACAAGTGCTCTAGAACCCATTCCTTGATTTGCTCATCAACTGGCGTCACCACCACACGTTTGAATGCGTAAGCCTCCAGACGTATAGCAGAAGCGAGCATAGGAGTGAACTACTATCCGGATGGTACCCAGGCTACTGAAAGTGGCCATCTTGAGACAAAGTTTGACTGTGGAAATTTGGTAGAATGAAATTTGGTAGATATTACTATTAACTCTGCTCTACTCTCTTGTTATTTTATTGGACCGGTGAGCCCCCAAATGTGTGACCTCCTGCCGATATAATACAGGTACCCACCCCTAGTAGTAAGTAATACATATTCTCTTGTTGTAATTGTAAAAAAGAAACTGACCTTGACTAGTTTCCCAGAGACATCGTAAACCTCTTCAGTGAAGGTCAGCTCCATGTCCTCTACATCGTTAGTCTCTATGTAGTGCACTTTGGTCTTGTAGAACTCAGGGTCATCTGCTGCAAAATGCTAGGGGAAAAATTATTGTGCAAATATAAAGATCACATTATCATAAGACCAAAACTGCAATGAGCAACCATTTTAGCCTCCTTCACTAGCCTTTATGGGGGCATTGGCGTAAGTTGTAGGGAGGCTGGGGGTTGAGTAGATTCACGATTTTTAAGCGGGAATACGCCGGGAAAGGAAAATATGCTGGTAAAGGAAAAATGCCGGGAAAGGAATACACGTATATGCCAGGAGGCTTAAGCTTGTACTCGCCTCTAGCAGGCCTGTGAGCCTTCTGCATCAACAGAGGCAATAATGATTAAGAATGTCTTTCAGAAGGCCAATTAATGTATCCGCGACAATCTATTCACAGTATCGCAAGAAGTAATTCACACCATGCTGTGTCGCCGCCACTGCATATACATCCATGTATGATGTATATGGTGATGATGACATGTATATACCTGAAAATTATACATAATTATCGTATAGCCAGGTGGCGTGGACCAATTAGAAGGCTCCATTACCACCATAACCCAGGTCACTATTATCCCATATCCTACCCGCTTTTTCCAGGGTTCCCATTGGTCCAAAAATACGGACATAGGTCTCGTTCTCAGAGTTTTGCTGATGATTTTTAAGTAGAAGATTTGACAACTCTGGGAACCTGAGCCACCACATACCGCACACAACTTTTTTTAAGCCAGTAAATGACAATTAATGGCATAACATAAATACAAATTTTTGACTTTACCAAAAACAAAAGGGAATAGCATTAACGTTATCTTGTAGTAGTAGATAATTATCCAGAATTTGATTACAGTTGTTACAATATGTTTTAATCACATGTAGTGTAAATGTATAAGACTCAATTTCTCAGTGGAAACTTATTGCTCATGGTTAAATGTACCTTTTGGGCTATAGGGGCCACCTGGCCATATAAGGGTCAAATTTGGCCTGGCCCAGTCCCTATAGGTTACACTGTATGTCAATGTGGCAAACAATTGAATGGTCGTCACTGTCATAATTAGCAGTTCAAGAAAGATGTACAGCAAAACAAGAGCTTTTAAAAAAAGCTGGTCTTTCGCTTACTTATATTGTGTAGGTAAAACTTTTACCAGATGAGTTTCAGAACAGTTTCAATGGTATGAACTAGGGGTGGGTACTGGAACAGAAAATTCAGGTACAGGTACAAAGGATCAGGTGCAGGTCCGGACTTGATGGTCTGTGAAAACTTTTGAAGGGGCGATACTCAAAACAATTGTCCATTTCGCTACTAAGGAATTAGTGGAGTATCTGATTACCACTGGTGTTATAAAGTCCTATGTTCATGTGAACAACACTTGTTCTGTACGTTGACGTACAAAGTTTATTCAATTTGTTCTCGTAATTTATTGCACCAGTAAGCCCTTAAACGTATAGATGCCTGCTGATATAATGTGTTCATTTTCTAATTGGTGCAGCATCCAGTTTACTGATTTTTGTCAGGTCTGTGTCTGTTAATAAAATTGTACTTAATGAGTTTCAAAATGCAAATGCAGTTTCATTGTGGTATGTTGAAAGGAACGTTTCATTTCTTTTCGGAATGCAAAATTATTGAGATTTTGATTCATTACGTCAGTGGTTATGGGCCACAAACTCACTCCATCGGGGTAGCTTGGAATCTTCTCATTTGAAATCAATTAGATAAAATATTAGTCAGTGTATTTTACATATATCAAAGAGGGATACACTTTTGTTGAAGTTTCTTCCACGAAGATCCCTTGAAATTTCGAGTAGTAAGCAATTTTCCACATGCAACCGCCTCCCACCCCACGTCAGATCTCTGCACAATTCTGGATTTCATAGAGGTAATTCTCCACATCGTGACTTAGGCTCTGGGTCATTTCAACTTGAGAAGGATCAGAGGACTGATCGAAAGCGTCGGTATATAAGCGCTTTATTTTGTGCACGGATATATGGTCCTAAAATTGTAACATCGTAATAACACATCAAAATCGCGACACCCCTTCCCAACATGCGACACTCCCTTGGGACAAAATGGTGGCGCCCATGGACGCCAACGAAAACAATATACTAGTAGGTTTTGTTATCGCAGGCCTGTAATAAATTGCTATTTGTTCCAACATATGCAACTATACAAAAGTAATTGTCTATACATGCGACGTTCCGGGCGAGCTCTCTCCGGTCACCGACCTTCCAAAATTTCCACATGGCTGGGGAGGACGCGAGACGCCGCCAGCGAGACCCCGACGGCTGTTTAATAACACCAAGGAGGTTAAAAAAGACCTCGTCAAAGAACTTGATGCTGTGCCTTTAGGAGATTCATAAATAGAATAACTGTGACAAATTCAGTCGGTAACGATTTTTGTATGCAAAAAAAAATCAAGTTTTATTTGACTCTTTTGACAGTAGACCTCCACAAAACTCAGTAGATACATTGTATATAGCTTTCACATCTTTCCTGTATGTACAATGCTCACAGTTCCCTACTCAAGTCAATCTATACACTGTCACCAGTCTTCACCAAACACGATTAGAATGTGCTAAGATTCAGGATGGATGCTTTTTTTCCGTTCAATGAATGTTGATCAAAGGCAGATATTTCCTCATGATAGCCATCACTTGAGTTGTACAATGTAAAAGTGGAAAGGACATCATATTCTGACTGTATTTCTTCAC
This sequence comes from Branchiostoma floridae, assembly GCF_000003815.2. Classification (NCBI taxonomy): domain Eukaryota; kingdom Metazoa; phylum Chordata; class Leptocardii; order Amphioxiformes; family Branchiostomatidae; genus Branchiostoma; species Branchiostoma floridae. Next base: position 24,621,512 of record NC_049979.1, read on the forward strand.
TACCTGCTAGCAGAGAGACTGCACCAGTACACACTATGAACATGTACAGACTCCAGATGTTACAGAAGGTATGAATCCTTTATAAGAATAAGGCGTACTAAAATTACATACCGGTAATTATAGGTTTGTTACAATGGCCATTTCTACACCAAAATCTTACATCATGTCTGTCAACCCGGTTCACATGAGATGGAAACAATTGGAGATTTCTTTGATCCGACCTGGTCCTCCCCTCCCCCATCTAAGTTTGTGCTACTCAATATCACTAGTTCATGAAAGGACTTACTATACAATGGACTAGATATCCTTTACCATATGAGATGACCACAAGCTGACCAGTGTAAAAGCTACAGGTGGTAAGTTTTTTGAAAGCCCATGTTCCCAAGTTTCTGAAGGATGTATAGTATCCTGTGTGGTAACCATGTGCTACCGCCCGACAACCATCTGTTTGAGATCCTTGAGGCTGTGTTCTCTGGCGACCTGCAGGGCGTGGTCCAAGGCATGGATCTGCACCAACAGCTTAGCTACCTGCTTAATGCTCTCTCTGTAAGGAAAGGGAATGCAAAAATGAGCGAGTTGTGGGGTAATCAAAATATGTTACAACTAGACACATGTTTGATGTAGACACAGGCTTTGTGGCACTGGAACTAACCTACTCACTGTAAAAACCGAAAACTCTCCTTGTTTTAAATATGAGGTTCAACAACCAAACCTCCAAACAACCAAACAATCAAACAAATAATGATTCTCCAGAAATTTGGACTTCAGGTCAAATAGCAAATGTAACATAGCCAGACAATATAATTACTGTTGGTCACTTCTTTTGTGGCCAAGAGCATGTTATCATTTTATTTAGTTATGAAGTTTTCATAGCTTTAGAATGCTACAACAAATACTGTGGATATTCGCCAAATAATGTTAAATTTTGGACAACACTTACGACATTTGTCAGTTTCTTAAAAACATGAAATCTGTAAAAACAGGTACAAATCAACATTTTACCCGTCATGCATCTGAAGACTAAAAGCAAGGAGGTTAAAGAAGGACTAAAACTAGTAAAAGCAAGGAGGTTAACCTCCTTGCTAAAAGTGATATTTTGCTGTATAGTTTATTGTGTCCACCCCTTACCTTGCTTTTCTCCTGTCTATGTCGGGACAGCCGATGCTGTTCTTGTGTAGGTTGAAGTTTAGGAAGATTTTAGGATCTCTTTCCATTGCAACTACCATCTCTTTTTAACCTCCTTGATCATTACCACACGGCGTACGGTGAAAATGGCACATAATGGGTGAATGTTGGTGAAACACGGTGAAAATGTGTCACCCGGATTCGCATTGTTCCCATGTAAATATGGAAGGGTGAAAGCAAATATTGCACCTACGTGACAAAAGAGTGAAACATGGTGAAATGACGGTTTCACCCCTAGTAAAACAAACAGCAATTACGTCATTGTGTGTTTCACGAGCTAGCGACGTGCTCGCCGCTGTCCAGTCGACGGCATTGGGACTGAAGACTGCCCGCCCAGTTCCTCAGCGCAAGCCGAGGATTTTTTTCGCATTGCCGCTAGCTCCGCAAGCCGTGGAAATATCTTTGACACTGGGATTGAAGACTGCCCGCCCAATTCCAGGATTTTTTACGCTTGCAGCTAGCTAAGACGTGCACGTGATCGCAATACGCACCTCTGATTGGTTGATCCTACAGCTGTAGGGGGTTCCCCGCTATCTACTTTCTTTGCTGCCCCATGATGCTTTGCGCCCACCCGTGTCAAAGAAAATTTCTTCTACATTTCTACGCACACAAAAAACGCTATATTCCACAATTACATTGCAATATTGCTGTGTGGTAGTGACAGATTGTGAGATGAAGATTTCCTTCAACTGCTGGCATTGTAACGTTGTTATGCTCTGAACTTGCCAAGGACAATAACGTCCTTGGAACTTGCCCAGTGTTTCTCGACCGCCTAATCATAAGGTCCAACCTACCCCTACCTACTGGGAGGAAAGACACCACAACGTTTGGACCCTTTCGTACGCGCCGCGTTCACTAAGAGAAACGAAGTGTGACTGATATCCATCGAATACACGTACGCAAAGATACCTAAATGTTTTCTCTTTACCTTGCAGATATAGTACAAGTTGAATCGCGGAGGTCTTTGGTTGAATAGACGTCTACAAATACGTTGTGCAGGGCACATTGCAGGTCCTTTATTCCTGCTAATAAGCCATGCATAAACCAAGCAGCACATTCATGGCAGGCCGATACGTATGTCATACATACTAGTACTTGCATGGCCTTTGGCAATACCATCGAATCTGCAGGGTAGAATATCTCGCTAGCACGGTATGGCATGGTCGACCCGGACGGACGGACGGACAGACGGACAGCAATCTAATATCAGTCTGATTGCCTTTCGCCGCGGAAGCGCGGCGAAAGACAAAAAGTTAAATTACTGGTAAAAGGTCACAGAATGACCAATCACGTGGTCATACAGACCAAACCATTCTGAGTGCAGGGGTGGCTCACATACAATTACACACTTCAGGATGTCCGCTCATCCTTAGATACTATCACAATTAGGAGGTCAGCATCATCATAATTAGCAGTTCAGCAAATTTCCAAATCAACCAATTAGAGATGGCTGCATGTCCATCAACATTTATTTTGCTTGGGGACTATGGGGTAAATCTATTTTTAGTTACCGTAGCTACATTGTACATTTCTGTGCATAACACAAGTTATAATATTAATGATCTGATCTCATATTTTGAAAATTAGTGCAGCTTGGAAGAAAAAATAAAGGGAGCAGATTCTATAAATAAGTTTTTTTTGTTTACCACATTGACCTTGCTTTCATTCTGACAGGTTCGCTGTGTGAGGAAGGCATATTGGACAGAATGTGAGAGTAACCCCACCTTGTAGGTGACCCTGAGTCCAATAAGCTGTGCCAGGAAAGACCTGGAAAACCTGGCCTTCACCAGCTGCCGGCTGGATCCTCCCTTGGCTGACTCAAACAGGCACTTCCCCACAACCTTCCCTGCAAACTCGTAGTACTTGGGTTTGGTGACAGGCAGGGGGCGGTCAGGGTTTGGATGCACCTGGGGAACAATCAGAAGTATGTTATTGTCTATTATTGGTTGGGCCAGTTAATTGCTTGGATAACAGCACACTTCAGTTAATAATTGTTGCATGGAATCCCAAAATCCCAAATCGGCTCCAATTCACTCCATTGTTAGTGACTTCACTTTACTGCACGACAAAAGTCTTGGTGCCGGATAATTGCAAAAAAATTGGTCAAACACTGTGGATAAATTGACTGGAAATGCGTGCTAAAAATTGTCATACGCTGTATAAATAAGACGATAACTGCAACAAGTATCAAATTATTATTAGGAGACAAAGGAATCAATATTGTGGTTGGTTCCTGGGCGTGTCAGCACCAAAAAGAAACGACCGCCCGCTAAAGCCCAACATTACAATTTCGTAGCCAAATTGCTGTGCTATGGATTGCAGACATGATGTAGGATAAATTTGAACCAACTTATTTAGGGGTTTGCCAAACTCCAAACAAAAGATTCACCACACGGTATTGAACAAGGCTTGAAAGTTCCTCACCAGTCCTTGGTTATCGTCCTTGAATCTCCTAAAGAGCTGTGTGTCAGGGCGGAACAGCGTCTCAGTTACCAGCTGGAACCACTCCCTGCTCAAACCTCCCCAGTCCAGACCTAAACAATAGTAGTACCAGTGGTGGACACTTACACATTTGGAGCAAAGTCAGGATCTTTCTTTTATAACTTCTTTTGAATCATGGCAATGGTTTAATTAATAACAATTGAAAATGTCATGCAAATGCATTGCTTGTGGTAGGTACATGCACTGTAGACACTATTGTAGGCACTTACAGTAAGCTTGCCAACGGCACCTTTTGTGTACAGTTAGTAAACATGTCATATACCTCACTGAGGACTACAAGATGTACTTAGTAAAGTCTTTAAACTTGCATAGCATCATGCTTCCAGAGTTCCAAATATGAGAGGTTACAAGGCCATATGTTGATTTGATTGCATGGATAACATCTACACGCACATAAAATTTTGGCCTCCGACTCCCCCCGAAAAGGTTTTTAACCAATGCTGAAAACCTTACAAAGCAACTGCAAAATGAGTATTAAATATATACCTTTAATAGGTTAAAAGATAAACAAGCCAACATCAATTCCAAGGTTAAAGGAGAAGATGTTAAAGTACAAAAATAAAGAATACTTGTTCAGTATAATTAATCCAATTGATATTACATACAGATACATGTGTACATGACAAATGTCATATGTCAAATGTAGCTCAAAGTTTGATTGATTAAATTAGATTGTAGCTTACCTTCCTCCCCATAAAAGGACACAACAAATGTCTTCCCCCAGTCCGAGGATGAAAAATGTTTGGTTGACTTCATGGACTAGAAGAGATAAAATTATGACAATGATGGTGGCAAACATTTTAATTTAAAAAGTTATCAATTGGAACTGCATGAGATCTGTAACCGCCAGATCAGCTAATCACAGCTCACATTATCTCCTGATAACTGAAGTATGACACAACAACAGACACCCTGAAAATGATGCAAACTAATATCACAAATATGATAAATAATTGTTCTATGAATATGTTCTTTATCCTACATGTAGAGAGGTACAATGTATATCAGGACAGCTATGGAATGAATGGGATCGTCGTTAGCTATCATTTTACTATGTTTAATTAGCAGCTGTAGACCAATTGGGGAAAATTTTTTCCACTTATGACAATGTTGTGCCAAAGATACAATGATTATCAGAAATTTGACATCATAGTAATAGACTCAGTCTGTCAGAGATATACAAAATCATATTACTGTTATAACTGAAATGTTAGCTGGGTAAATTTCCCTTTGGTTGCTCCATCTACAGTTGTAAAATCTGTTATAGAGAGTATTCTCCAATTTTACTATGAAATGACATTCAACAAAATTAATCCACTGAGTGACAAAAGAATGTGGCTTGTTGTCAAGATCAATTATGAGTGGAAAGGACAAACCTCAAATGTTACTGTCAGTGAGAGCTTTGACTTACACTATCCAGCAGGTCCCTCCTGTTGACTTTAACAGAGATGTTCGTAGACCAGGTCGCCTTTTTACTGTGAGATTTGCGAACTTCACGGTAGAAAAAGTCCTGCTTGTCGCTAAATGTCTCAGAACCGCCTAAAGCAAGAAAAGGGAGAAATATTACATGAATATTGCATCAGTTTCAATTGTTTCAAATGATTATTATTATTTTTTGCTATCACTTTCATTACTTTCAGTACAAATTGTATTTTGATTTACCAAACCAAACCAGTCTAATAGACAAAATGTAGAATGTAATTATTGTAAATAGAGAAATGTTCGCTGTGGGGCTTTTTGGCAGTTTTTGCAGTGGCTGCTTCACTGCAAACTCAAAATCACCGCAAACACTCAATTTCCCCCCTACAATGCAATTAAATCCCTGCAAACTTTAATGTAACATTCAGATAAACGTGCTTGCTTTCCTAGTTGAAGTCAACGTTCAATCCTTTCAATCAGATGGAAATTAACTTGCATTACATGCTGTCATGATGTCCTGGTCTATTCATACCTACAGTGACACGCCAGCCCTATAGTATACCATGCATTTTGCTTGTGGTTCAGGCTATTGTATTATTGTTTCTGATTATGGTGTGACCTTAGATGACATGAGGTAAAGAAAACAGAGCCTGCTCAAAAGTATCATACTAGCCTTAAACTTACTAATAGTTAAAGTGCAGAAATGTGTGTTATTCAAGTGCAGAAGTGTGTGTTTACATTTTATGACAAAAATTTCAGATTCCTACAATAACTGTGCTTGACTTTAATGCGTCACAGTACAACCGATCTGAGTAAGTCTCGCAAAAAATATCAATATCTCAAAGGAACAACGAGGCTGCAAATATCCAACGAATTTGGATAAATGTGAGTAAGATAATCAGAAACGCCCTACATTTGAAAATCAGTAATGCGGTGGGGCAATATTCCATCATCTGGGGAGAACCCTTTCAGACATTATCTATCAGTACAGTCCTCAATTTTTGCTTCATATTTTTATAGAGTCCATTCCAAGACACCATGCGGATGTTTCTTGCCATTGTTTAGAATTGATTTTAAAGTTTTGTATTATATGTCTAGGACATTTGATACTTCAGAAATATTTTTAATACTGTTTCAACTTTATAAATATTTCCCTGGTCCTGTAAAACTTTGGAAATATTCATGGTGTGGAATTGGATACTTCTAATGGTTTCTAAATAATGATAACAGCATTCTACCATTATTTACCATTTTCTACCATTTTTTGTAAATGGTTCAGTGGGCTGGGAAGATAGCAATTCACACATCCTTGCAAAGTATCATTGGGTGCCATGCAACAATGGCCCACCACAAAGGATCCACCAGTGCACAGCAGTGAAATCTAAAAATATACAGACGCAACAATAGGGCTTACTTTTATGGGGGCAATAAAAACTAATTTTACCATTTGGCAATATTTGTAAATGTGAAATAATCACACAGAGGTTTCACAATTATTCTAAATAAAGTTATCTTTGTACAGTTACTTTCAAAATGTTTCTAAAATATTCAAAGGAATTCAAATAGATGAGCATTTTCTTAGTCAATTTTTTAAAAAGAATTTAATTATTGTGGCTCAGATATTCTTTTATTCAAAATAATTCAGACTAATTATAAATATCGCCTCATGGTGTCTTGGAATGGACTCTATGTAACAATCCGATTGTGATTTCAAATCAAGTCACACAGCTGTAATTCCAGTTGCATATGCGACCATTTCAGTGACCCGGAGTCCTGGAGTAGTTCCACCCAAACAGACACATGCAGGGTTCGAAATACACATACTTAACTTGCAATTTGCAAGTAATTTTAGAAATTTGCATGTAAACATATTCTGAACTTGCAATCTTGCATGTTGAAAATACCTGGCCTATAGTAAAAATACTGAGGAATTAGAAACCCTAACGTTACTCTTAGACAGAACGACACATGGACATGTTTCTTTTTCCTTCCTTGCTTTTCCCAGTAACTTTCTCTGGTAACTTCAATAGATGTGATCAAAATTCTCTGATTCAAGCTAGCTTTTTTCGCGGGAACAGAATAGCTGTAAAATGGCTTGAAACTTTTGCAATGTTTCCAAAATTTCAGAAAGCCTGATAAATATTCAGGTACATGTGTATTTCAGATTTTAGCTTCTTAGGGGGCAATAACTGACAGTCAACCGGGAAAAACAACAGCAAAAACGTCAGCATGATGCGACAAGATGCATGTGTAGTGGGGAGGGGGCACCGATTTTCCCAACATATCGCGCGGCCATGGTGTTTGTCTGACAGGGATTGTCACCAGTCATCAATATGTGTTAAAAATAATCAAATTTGTCTTTGCTGCAAACTTACATGCTGATTTTGTTGATATCTTCCCAAAATGTTAAGTTCTGTCTAATAATATTTTTATGCGCTGATTTCTGTCCATCAAAAATGACAGAATCAGCAAAATTCTTATCTGTCATTAGCAGAAAAATTCTGCCAAAGGACGGAGTGATGGATGCTGGCTAGAACATTGCAGTATAGACTAGTTGTATTTTGCATGTAAATTTTTCAAATTGCACGTAAAATTTTTGCCAACTTGCAATTTTGCATGTAGCCAAAAAAAAGTATTTCGATCCCTGCACATGGGTAATAATGAGGGGAATGGTACCTTTTTAAGTTGGTTCCTATGGGATAATTTTTGACTCAAAGCAATTATAGAAGAATGAAGTGGCTAATATATATAAATATTAAAAATAAAGTGGGCAATATTTCTTATTGTACTGCACCAAATTGCGCTGGACAATTGCACAAAGTTTGCCAACTCATGCCCATTTTCCCCATAATAAAACTTCAATGTGAAGTTTCTACATAAAGATATGGAATCATTTTTCAATATCATCTGCAGATTATTAACCAGAATATGCTTCGTATCTTGTTGAATCCCCATCTAGATTTATAACATTTGAATGTAAATTGAAGTAAAATGCTCCCTTTACCAATATTTTTCAGCAGGAACTGTGAGAATGTTGCTGCCAGAACGTTCCTGTCCTTACAGGCTAAGTGCACAGGTGGTTGGCACCCATCGTCCACAGTGAAGGAAGGGAGCTCATGACTGTTCCGTAGGCCACTGAAGGTGAACTAGAAAACATGAATATTCCACATCATCATTAGAAAGAAATGGCTGTAGCGAAGCCTGCTATGAGGGCAGCATAAATCGTAAGAGAAATTTTTAAAATGTCCATTGCATCTCCATTTTTCATCGCAGGAAGCTCCCAGATGGCTAATTTTACCTCCATTCACCTGCAATGTCCAAGAAATATTTGAGGAAAAAATTTGCTAGCTATTGTGAAACCACCGCAACATGCACACATCTGGAACACTTCTTTAATGTGTGAAATGTGAATGTTTTGGTTCATATACATCAAGTTAGTAATACTGTTCTTCGGACACAACAGGAAGCACTACAACACAGATGTTTTCTTTGCCTGCGCATTAGATTTGGAGTCTGCATATAGGAGGCTTAAAACTATCTGCTGTGGCCTCACTAACGTAGTTTACTATTTGTGCAGTTGCGGAAGTCCTAGGCTAGGGAAACAGCTGACTAAATCCTTGAACTTTCAAATTGATGAAACAGTCTCACTTAATCATTACAATATATGGTGACTTTTCATTTATCAAAATGAATCCACATATTAAAGGAAAAGCTTTTTCGCAATGTTGCTCCAACTTTTCTGAAAGAAATTTCATAGATAATAATGCTGTTAAATGTTAAGAATAACAATACAGAACACACAAAAGGACATATTAGCACACACTATATATATATAAACTGATGAGGTCTTACCTTTGTAGAAGGGCATACCCTGAAGGTGTACAGTCTTCTAGGAATGATCCTTAGAATAAATTCTCGGACTGTTAATTGCTGGGAGGAAGTAATAAGGGAAGAATGGCAATACACTGTAACAGAAAGGTAAAGTTCATATATGCAAACTGTAAACTATATATAATGAGAAATAATTCGGACACAAAATTTAATCTTCGCAATCCTATACTAGTCATTCATCTTTATTGGTCAGCACTTGGACAATTAGCGAGCAGTTACTTAATTCAATTCTGCAAAGAAACAATCCAACAATCCCCTCCATGTTACATGTATACAGCTTACCTTTGTCAAGTTTGCTTTATAGATGTCTATGTTTTACTGTCTTGTCTCTCCTACGTACATGTACTTGGGGGAATTGTCTGTGTCAACACACCTCATGATCATCAAGTATTTTTTAGCTCCATCAAATCTGAAATTGCATGCATTACTGGGAATGATGTTTGATGGTACATCAGGTACATTGTAGTTTGAATTTGAACTCTTTCACTGATGATCTTCAAAAATTTGACATGAGGTTCCTAACATACACCTTTGTACATATTTCAACTCATGTCCCTAGTAAAAAGTCCATTGCCATAAGATGAAGACGCTGTATTGGAATAAAGAAAAGGTTACATCGCACCTACCTTCGGTGAAATATAACAGTACACCTTCTTTGTTTTTTTCCCCTCCAGTAAAAGGTAGGCCTCGAACCAAACATTCACACTCTTCTTCGCAACATTCTTTTGCACCATGGATGAATCAGTCTCTGGAAAGAAAAACTTACCTTAGTTAGATGCAGTGTTATTGTATAGCATGTACCTTAGCTAGGTACAGTAACATGCATGTGTCTTTAGGTACAGTAACATGTAACATGTACCTTAGTTAGCTACTGTAACAGTAACACATGTATCAACACAATGTATATGTACATGTAACTCATACACACAGTATCAATCATTCAGAAAAACACTACCAATGAATGTTATTCACTGTAACTGGGACCATATTGCTTGAATGATGTTTGTGGAATGTCACATCATACAAAAGAACCAGCCACTCAACATTAGTCTTTCATTTTCACTATCTATGAGCACAACACCCATCTAGACACCTACTTGACAAAACCAGTATGTTGAAGTCGCCATTCTTTAAGCTGCTGCCCCGGTAGGTGCCCACAGCTTTATATGAGCCCAGAGTGTCCAGTTTGAGGTACATCACAATCTGTTTGGTCTGGTCGTCGGAGAGGACAGACAGCTTTTGTTTGATGGGATCTGTGGATGAGTCTCTGTTACCAACCTGGAAGAAACGATCATCACACATGTTACAATGTCATGTATTATAATGTACAAACATATCAAATATACACATTCACGCAATAGTGTTTTGTTTTTGAGGCATAATTGAGTCGCAGACATTATGTGGTCAAACCTGTCAAATCGGCCATGGCATGTATACATGAATGGCTCCCACAGCAAAGTGCAAACCTTACAGTGTGGCGTCCCACAGGGAAGCTGTCTTGGACCTCAGTTATACAATATCTACGTGAATGACATGGCAACTGTCACAGAAAATGGTGAACTTGACCAATACGCAGATGACAGCACAGTGCAAACACCAGGGCGTACAGTAAGCGACATCAGGACGAAAACAGAGGCCGATCTAGAGAGTGTTGCAAAATGGTCTGATCACAACTTGCTTAAGTTGAACAATGGCAAAACAAAATCGCTGCTAGTAGGAACAGCCAAGCGAGCAGGGAAGGCTCCACCACTACAACTAGAGCTCAGGGGACAACAGTTGGAGCAGGTCCCATCCGCAAAACTACTAGGAGTGCATGTGGATCAGTACCTGACCTGGGACGTTCACATCACTAACATAGTGAAGAAGTGTAACTCAAGTATGTGTCAACTGAACAGGATAAGAAACAAACTACCTCCTAGGATAAGAAAGGACCTGGCACAAACCCTGGTACTCTCTCACTTGGATTATTGTTCTCCAGTGTGGGGAAACACAACAGCCAAAAACATCAAACATCTCCAAGTGGTACAAAACAGAGCAGCAAGGTTTGCCCTTGGATGTGATAACAAGACGGACAGTGCAACAAGGTTACACATCTTGGGTTGGTTACCAGTAAAGGAAAGAATACAACAAGTTTTGCCACATTCTGCAGGATAGTGCACACAGGACTACCAAAACCACTGTACACCCAACTCACATTCCAGTCAACCAACAGTCGGTACCAAACATGGTCAACAACAACAAACTGCATCAAACTGTCAAAACCTAGGACCAATGCAGAAAGGAAGCGCTTCCTCTACCGAATGGCTTGCCACTGGAACACAGTTACTAAATGAACTTGTTTTTCTCTCAGTTGTATAGTTTGCAATGTATTATTATGTTTGTATGTATGTAATGTTGTGCGTGTATTAATGTATTTTATGTAGACCACTGGGAGAATAGCTTTTTAGAATAGCTAAAAGTGGATCTGAATAAAGTCAAGTCAATAAAGTCAATGTGGTGATTCTCCCTTTGAACAACGTCAGGTGTACATTGCATAGCACACAGACAGGTAATAGCATGACAGGACGGGAGACCTGGCAGTCTTGTAATTAGCCAGCGAAAGGGTATGTTAGCCCGTAAGGGGCGGTATAACCCCGTCGTGTGTAAACGTGTGCAAACGTGTGATCACGTCGACCGATGATGATGATGATGAATAGCATGACAGGAAGGTACAAGACCGTTTAGGGGACAAAAACACCATGCCAATACATGTAGTTCAAAGAGAACTATGTGCTTGTACTTGCCCAATCAGCACTTTCCCTTGCCTGGGACAATTGGGCTAGTGGATTGTCCCATCCTGTTGTAAGGTACTTTTGAAACCAGGTCATATCAGTGACAAGTATACATAGGCCAATCCAGATCAGTTAAATGTAGAGTTGATGTTGATTGCTTTGTTGTATATTAATACTGGGCTCCCATGTAAATCCATAACTGTTGATAAACAACCAAAGGGACCCTTAAGACTAATAGATAAATAGATATCTATCATGCATCCTTACTGGAGTGATTTGGAGATTATAACCACTGCCATGGTTTAGCTCAATGGTCTGGGAGCAAACATTCTCATACTGGTCACGTGGCTGAACAACAAGTGGGAAGAACTCTCCCTCTGTCAGCACCACAGTAGAGCTGTGATGTACAAACCCTGTCTTCTCTGCTACCACAGGGCCTAGGGGAAAACATGTGACAAACAGGAACCTTAGCACAGTTTTCTGAGTCTGTAAAAGATAATATTATATCATACATCTGAGTTACACATTAACAGTCATGTTCATACGACAATGTCATTAAACTACACATCTGGTATAATTTACCACATAGCAACTGAATAGATTTTGGCCAAGGCATTTCAGCTAGCATCCACTTACCTTTCATCAGTGACACAGTTACAGCAATATAACAGTACTGTTGCAGTATACAGCAACAACATTATCAGCAGTGGTTATGGCATTTGACTGCTGACCTAGTCCCGACAACCAACCACCATTCCACCCCACTCAAAACCATGATAGGCCTGGAGGCCATGTTCTATTATGTGTAACCAGGGATCTAAGAAAGTCTGCATATATTGTGATACACATTATTAATAGGTAACTGTACTCAAGCAACTGAATAGAATATGGAAACGGTCAGACATCTCATACAGCATCCACCATCTTCTCAACGGGAGCAAACTGAATTATTTGCATACAACATTGACATACCAAGTTTTTGCAGTCATAAATTTGATGTTGAAATCAGAAGATAATGAAATACAGATACAAATACATCTGTGGCACAGATAGCACTTGTTACCTTACCTGCGATAAAGTCCTTGTGAAAGGGGCTGCCAGCAATGTGGATCCCTGCTCCCAGTGTTATCACTACTCTGTAGGTCCCTGCCCTCCTCACAGTAAAAGTAACATGGGCGGTGTGTGCCTTTGAGCTTTCTGCACTCCCAACCTCCACATAAGCTGACACCTGGGTGGAACCCTGCAGAATCTCCACCACAACATTCTCGTGGTCGGAGATAGGATACGCCATACCATTCCTCTGGTAGAACTAAAAAGAGACAGAATAGGTTAAAAGCTTGTCCATTTATTACATTAGCAGAGTCAAGAAGCTTAATATGTTTTCAGGAGCTGTCTGACAACACGATAACCCCAGAATGCCTGATTGTCTTTATATTTGGTATAGGTCTTGATGAGAGGGCCGGCTACGGTTAACTGTAGCGGTGAATTAAAATTATAGTATGCAACGGTTACGGACAAAGGAATGCAGACCCTCAGAGAAGCCGCACACACAGACATGCACACACAGACACAGGCATACATGTACATACACAGAGACAGATACAGACACATACAGACAGACAAGCCATGAACAATACTTAAGTTTATCCCCTGTTAAGTATAAAACACTTTCATTACCTGGATTGTAAACTTAAGAGTCTCTCCCACAGCCTGTGGTTCTTTCCATCCCCACTCAACATAGCACCTGGCAGGGTCCAGGAAGCTGCCAGTGATGTATTCATAGAGCCGTGTCCGCCCACGTGTGGGAGGGGGGTGTTCCGTAAGGTACTCATAGTTACTGGAGACCCAGGTGTATAACAGGGCCACAGTTGTTGCAAATACTACCATTCCACCTGTAGAAAATGTGTTAACACCAGCACATGTCTCTTGTCACACTACTTCAGTTTGTGGTGGAAGACGTATCAGGGCCTCTAACCCAACGTAAGTCAAGTACCATGATAAGCCAAGTCACATGACTTGTCTACTTATAACTTTACTCCAAATTTGAGTCAATGGTTGATTTAAGTTCATAAGTCTTGTAATAATAGCTTTCCATGGTACAGCTGTGTGAAAATAGTAAAACCAAGGTAACGAGAGTTCAAAGACCTTAAACCACCTTGAAATATTTAGCGTAGGGCTGCTTAAACATGGATCCACCAAAACTTTAGCGAGTCATGGCAAAGGCCTGGGAGTTATTTCCATTGCTAACGGTGAATAATCCACTTTAATTGTTATAAAATACTGCTAAATAAGGCTAAAAGAAATGGGCGAATGAAGACGTATAAAGACAATTAAAAACACCATCATGTCGTGGTCCCATTATTTTCCTGCCTTTTTGTGGGTAACAAAGATGGCAGCATTTAATTTTTGTTGGAAGTGCAAGAAATTGTCGCAATAACATCTCGTGTTTTTTTGGGTAAATTAACCTTTCTTGTTCATCATTAGGTACAACTGAAGGTACGTGTAGTATTTGTTTATCATTCCTGTTAATAAGAATCTGACATCCCCTTGCTTCCCACTTGGCAGTTGGGCTGTCATGAGAGAGGACATATCCCAATTCACCTATTAGTAAGAAACATGTCATCATTATCATTATACATAATGATTACCAAATAGATCTCACTCTACTTTATATCATTTACACCATTTTACACCATCTTTTAAAATCTCAACACTAGCATCATTAGTTTGAACACGAATATTACACAACTTCTACCACCTACCGACATTCCAAGTGATGTGTGAGCGTCTGACAGACACTCTCTCCCACAGACGTCTCTTCTGCCCCGACAACTGCTGCTGTGTCATGGACTTGATGACATTCTGCAGCTTTGTGTAGTCCCCATCACTTCCCTGCTGGGCCAGTCTGTCCAGCACATGTACAGACACCTTGTCTAAGCTTCCAACTCCATCAGAATACAATCTGCAGAATTATCGAAATATCGTGTGGTTACACTATCATTGTTCTGATCTGTTTTTTTCTTGTTGGCAGGACCAGTCCAAAAAATCAGTGGACCGGGTTTTAGGCCGGGTAGAAAATGATCAGAATATATCGGCAGGGGTTTACACATTTTGATACTTACTCAGGGCTCAAAATACTGGGTGCATGTGCACCCAGGTGCACCCAAAATTGGATCTGTGCACCCAATCTTTTTCAAATATTTTTTTAGGTTTTTAAGTATACTAGTATACATCATATTCTTGACATCTAAGTGTTAGAAAGATAATAAAAATGTCTTTCATGGTAACGTTACTTGTTTAAGAATTTGATAGCTTGTAAATAAGTTTTATTATTAGGTTATAACTTAAAGTTAAGTGGTGCACCCAAAATTGTTTTGGTGCACCCAATTTTTTAAGCTGGGTGCACCAGTGCACCCAATCCCTAAAATGAATTTCGAGCCCTGCTTACTGGTTCAAGAAAATAACAAGAGCAAAGTAGAGTAGAGTAGAGTTATCTTTACCAAGTTTCTATAGTTAAACTTACAGTTTATGTGAAGACAGGATTTTAAAATGCCAGTGGGAATCGTATACTCTGCCAAATAGATTCCTTTGTCCAAAATTGGACCATTATTTTGAGAATCATCATCCATTCACATCAAGTTTTCACAATTGGGACCAAGTCCAGGTCCGGATCAGGACCTGATCCTCTGGACATTAACAGGACATGTACCTGAAGCATTTGACAGTTTCCAAATTGCGGCATGTATATGATGTAAAATACAATGACTAACGGCTGCAAGTAGTGGTCTAGTCCTTCCTCTTGTAGCCACTGTTGTAATATCAAGTACTCCTTCAGCTGCTGTGATGCCTGTGACAGCTGCAGCTGCACATGGCTCTTCAGCTTCCTGAAGGCAGCATGCTGGGGCAGATAGTCCATGTCTGCAAACTCCACTGGAGAAGTCATTTCTATAAAGACGAACAAACAGATTTTATTATAAAAATATCTAGGATTCTTCTTGGCAAGGTTCAAAGTTTTTATATACGGGAAGGTCGTAAAAATGACACACACAAACACAGACACTCACAGTTCACAAACACACACATGCATAGGCACACCAAAATAAAACACACACCTAGTATATGGAATACTTCTTTCTGCATACCTCACTTTTTTCTGAATACTTTTTTTCTACATACATCACCAGACAAATGCACATACACACACATCCACACATGCACAGACACACACACACATACACACACACAAACACACAGAGACACGCACACAGAAACACACACAGACACACACACTGACACACACACACATACATACACAGACACACACACAAACACACAGAGACACGCACACAGAAACACACAAACACACACACACACACACACACAAAAACACACAGAGACACGCACACAGAAACAGACACACACACACACACAGACACAGACACACACACAAACACACAGAGACACGCACACACACACACACACACACACACACACACACACACACATCCACATCCGCAGATGCCCACACACACACACATCCGCACATGCACATCCTCCTTACCCATGTCCTGTAAGACCCGGATGTACTTGTCCAGCTGCCACTGTTTTAGCCAGTCTATCAATTCTCCCCTCTGCTCATGTGATGTCTGATTTTCCCTAACGATGCTCCAAATTCCACAGCAGATTCCGAAAACTACCAGGAACTTGTGAAGCGTTCCCATGTCTGCAACTGTTGGAGTCTTAAGGAAGATGTCCAGTCCTTAATTGACTCCACGCTATGTCCACATCTTAGAAACATACAGAAAAGGCAGAAGGTCAAAATTACATTTTACAGGAATAATTGAATTTGAGTGTCCTCTTCTCTTCAAAGGCTTAGATAAATAGGCGCAATTTCAACATAGTTTTTCTAGATATGAAAACTGCTGACATTTGGTCCATGGGTCAAAGCATTTGAATGTACGAATTTTTTGAAATATGTACAAATTTTATGAAAAACGGCCTGACTTGAAGTTGCGCAGCTCAGCCTCGAATTAAGACCCCAAATAAACTGGGGTGTGCACGGTAAGACCTCACCTTCTCGGCTGTCTATTTTCTCATGAATGAATCCTATTACAAGTTCCATCGGTGAACGTATTACTACCACGCATGGACTGATCGCATCAGTTTCTTCTTTAATATTGTAAAATGCATTTAAGTTCGCGGGGATTTAATTTTGCGGTAGCGGGAAAATGGCCTTTTTGCGGTGCTTCTAACTTCGCGGTACTACCATGCACTGTAGTCTCTTACTGCCATGAAAAAATACTCGCGTTGGTTTTAAATTCTCGGTGAAGCGCAAAACTACGAAAACCTCACCCTCCTTTTTCAGCACTGGAACCCAGTGCCGAAGATGGCTTCAGCACTGGAAATCCAGTGCTAGCGTGCTGAATGTTCGGAAACATGACGAACATTCAGCACTGGAAACTGAGTGCTGGGAGAGAGGAGACTCTGAGATATACAGTAATACGTCTTTTGCTCTACTAAAAGATTGCCGGATTATAAACCCGCGAACATTAAACCACCGCGAAAGTTTCTGCATTAAATTACAGTACCAGTCCTTGTCTACTCGAAACGAAGTAGAAGAAGAAGAAGAAGTGCTGGCTATATAGGGAGAAATTTACTAGTAACGTTAACGTTAGTAGTTAGCCACCATTAGGTTATTACCCATAGTGTGGACTCTCCTGGACAATTGTTCTCTTATTTGTCGAATACTTAGTAATGATCCGTACAAAGACAATGTAGGAAGGCGAAGTGAAGCTATAACCATTCAATGCTATAACGCTATCAGTCTTACCTTCTTTGTAGTTCTGCTTGCCAAGGTTAAAGGTCAATGAATTAGTCCATTATTATCAAAATATGAGAAATCTTACCTACAGTGTCAAATAGCATCTGTAATAGAAATGTGCTATAAAATATCATCATAACTAATCATATTTGATAAATGTAGTTTTTCTTATATAGTAGTAAATTATAGGTAACATTTATAAGTATATAAAACTCCACTATTAGGAGCAACCCTCATTCTAGTGGTTGCACCCAAGTGACGTCACCAGTACATGTGCGACTGCTTTGGTGATCATGGTAATGTCTGTCGTTAAATTTTATGTTCTATGCATGTTAAAACCTAAATGAAACTTTACATTTGAGCAATTTCAACGCGTATTAACGTCTTGGGGGTGTTGTTTCCGCAGGGGAAGTCCAGAGCAACCCCGAAATTTGCTGAGATGAAGAGAAGGATCAACCCAAGGGACAGCAGAATGTGAGATGACTCTCCTCATGTCCGCCATCAGGTTGACTGAAAATTATGGCCGCCCTTGTGTGTCCGTGCCTTTATTATATAAGTCTTCTTGGGTGGGCCGTTGCTGTGTTTGGCCAAGGAGCTTTTATCAAATTGATAAAAGCTCGTTGGTTTGGCAATTTACTCCTAGAAAACGCCAAATTTGCATATTTGTGACCAGCTTCAATTCTGTATTCTATGGCTGTATTCTATGGCATTCCAACATTTTTCTAAACATTCTTATCTCATTCGATAGAGAACCGAAACAGCAAGCCACTTCGAATATGTAATTTACCTTTATGTAAATTATGATACATCATTCATTTCACTCATTTGTAAAAATTTTAATACGTGTACCATTTCCCGAGTCATTGTCCTGCTGTTTTCTACATCTAGGTGGTAGCCTCAGCACTTGTAGTTTTGTTGTACCTCCTGTGTGGGGGGTTGGGGATGTCACGCACTTTGCCTCTTTTGTATAAAACATAATGTAGAATTGTACAATGATGTGCTTGTAACATTTTAGTTTTGTGATATAGACTTCATGCCATGAAAGGAAATGGAACAAGTGTTCGCAGAACTCACCCTTCGTGAAATGGGCTAGGGTGTGGTGGTTGGAGGGTGTTTTTTATAGACATCTCGGGCTAGCCTTACAGAAAATGATACGTTCGATTGGCAAAAATTCTCGGAATTCTACAACTTTTTTCGCGCCTATGTAACATGAGCTGTATCATCCCTTTGAAGTGGAATAATTTGCATTGACAGATTGTTATGGTATTTGGAATGCAGATAGCTTTTGTCATGGGCCGTGAGCGAGCGAGTGAGATAGCTTTGGAGATGCCTTACATAATCAATTTTTATCATGCAAATCAGGGGCTAATTTGCGTAAATAATGAGGACAGTTTATATTAATAATAATAACTAGGTGTATTTTGCCAGCCAGTAGGTACCCAAATTATACGCCTACTTCATTTCATAATAGCAGATACTCAAAGATAAGACACATTAGTCAATTCCAAGTCACCATGAGGGTTTTAGGTGATATTTGTAATAAGTCTGAATTATGTTGAATAAAAGAATATCTAAGCCACAATAATTGATTTTTTTAAATTGACTAAGAAAATATTCATCTATTTGAATTCATTTAAAAAGTTTAGAAACATTTTGAAACTTTGCAGGGTTCTAGCCAGGATTTCATTTTAGCGTAGTGGGAATGGTGTGGAAGGGGTGTCTTGGCCCTTCCACTGTGAGACTTTGAAAATGTAGAGTTAAAAGTTGGCACTTTGTTAACATCACATGTAAATTGTAGGATTTTCTGGTCAGTTTTAAGGGTCATATCACCATTTTTCATTGTGCAGACATTGATAAGACATTGTTGAACAAGCAAATGATACCAAAACACCACTACACTAGTTAAAAATTAGCGTAGTGGCCCTTATTTTAGCGTAGTGGTCACAAATTTTAGCGTAGGGGCCCACTACGCTAAAATGCACTGGCTAGAACCCTGGAAAGTAACTAGTTAACTGTACAAAATATTTTTTAGAATAATTGTGAAACCTCTGTGTGATTCTTTCACATTTAAACTTTGCCAAATGGTAAAATTAGTTTATTGCCCCCATAAAAGTAAGCCCTGTTGTTGTTGACAAGAACAAATAAATGACAATATCAAAACAAACAGTTCACAGCTATTTACATATAAGTCATGTTACAAGGTAGTTGCAAAACGTTTCGCATGTACAATATATAACTGGGTTAACTGTAAGATACTGCAGTTTGTAGAATGTGACAGGAAAAGTGAACCCCTTAATAGTAGATGGATACGGGCTGATTCGGATAAACTATTGAAGTCAAGAGTATTGCCTAGCAGGTAGATTGCCGAAAAAATTAATTCTGTATTGTTGATATGTAGGGCAGTATAACAAAAAATGTACAACACTTTCACATCGACACCCACAGTTACAGGCTGGACTAGAAGCTAAATTGCGGATAAATAAACAATGGTTCAGACTGCAGGTGCCGATGCGAAGGCGTGTAAGGAGGGCGTAGGTGTATCGAGGACCGTAACTTAAATGTTTATTGACGGAGGGACGTACTAATTTAACTAAATGTTTTTTATACAGTGAAAAGTTAAGTGAACGAACAGCAATGTCAAGACCATTCCAATGTTGTGTTGCATAAGGATACTTTGCAAGGATGTGTGAATTGCTATCTTCCCAGCCCACTGACACATTTACAAAATGTTACAAAAAATGGTAGAAAATGGTAAATAATGGTATAATGCTGTTATAATTATTTAGAAACCATTAGAAGTATCTAATTCCACACCATGAATATTTCCAAAGTTTTACAGGACCGGGGAAATACTTATAAATTGAAATAATGTTAAAACTATTTCTGAAGTATCAAATGTCGATTCTAGACATATAATTACAAAACTTTAAAATCAATTCTTAACAATGACAACAAACATCCGCACGATGACTTTGAATGGACTCTAACTAACAAAGAGAGAAATATTAGCCTAACTGAGTTGTGTACTAGTATGTCCGATTGGAAAAATTCCCGGAATTGACAGCAAGTTTTCCGCGCGTACGCAATCGAACCATCCCTTTAGATGGTAATAACAAGGGAAGGGTTGACGGATCAATATTGTCAATATTGACGACTTGACACATTGCATGGACGTTTCTACAAAGTGATATTATAAATTATAGTTTTTCTTTGTACAGCCCCCTTTACAGATCATTATTGCCGACTTGTTGCTTGCAACAATGATGATGTAGCATTCTTTGTTTCACAATGCAGTCCACTACATTGTGCATCCTATATGTCTATTGTACAATCCCTATAAACAATCTCATCAATGACTACAAGTTACTGTGAAAAACAAACCCTGCTTTGTTCAACAATGTATTGTACCGGTAGTAACTGTTACATGTACAACCCTTTTAAAACGTATAATATAGGCCCCTGTAAACAATATCATCATTGCCCTTATTCATTGCCCTTAATCTACAGATTATCAAATCTTATAGGAAACGTTTACACCCCATCATGTATAATGTACTGTCCCTATAGTACCATTGTCTTATAATCGTCTGGTATATATAAGTCGTGCTGTCCTCTATTGCGCAACTATGACCTTTGGGGTCACTTCCTGTGGGGACGGGACCCACAACTCCAGCCCACGCAGAATGACGTAACTCCTAAATATAAACCACTATTGCGTAATCGCCACACTTAGTACACTACACACTATTTTTCAAGTACAAACATCCCCTGCAAAACCGTCAAAAGCCACTAGACAAAAAAACGCCTCGTACGTTTCTTCTCCTTCTCAAGAGCTACCCACATACCAAATATCAGATCAATCTGTGTTGGCGTGAAGGAGCTGTTCTGTTCACAGACACAGTGTTTTGAGGGTTTCTACACATACCTATTGTATTATGCAAATAACCAGCTAATTTGCATAACAAGCATACAAGTATGTACATCATTACGTAAGCTATCTGCATACCTACAGTCATTAACATCCATCAACCCCTACTCGCATTATTCCTTCTCAAAACCTAAAACAAGAATTACTTTCACCGCCCCTGCGAAACCCCTAGGTGGCCAAAACTTACACACCTTTTTATGCTTTTACACAGCTACCTACCACTTAAAAATCATCACCCAAACAAGTCCCAAACAAAAAATAGCAAAACCGGAAGTTCCGCTGCCATACCATAACACGCTGCTAGAGCGCCCTGCCGTAACGCAATTCCTGCCATTCCTTCGCCATGTCTAATCCTACTCACATACCAAATATCAAAACCATCCATTCACGCGTTCCCTAGTTATCAGGCTGACAAACGACCCCCTGACATCAAAACAGCACTGACTACAAACACTTTGTTTCACGAAGTGAATCAAAGGACATACGAAAGGAAATGTTTAACATTTCATAAGTGATAAATATAGAATACAACACGGTGTATTCCGTATCACCCGAGGTCCCAGCCCGACCCGTGGGAGGGCTGAGACCAAGTCTTCAGCCTAATGAGATTAAGGCAAAGCACGTATAAAGAAAAGAAGAGAAAAGAGAGAAGTTCCTACGAGTCAAATGAATGGCTGTATATGTCAGTTATGTTTCTGTATGTATGTACAATTTACAAACTATTAGACAATTCTAACTTTGACTCTCTCCCATACAGAAACAAGAAAGACCGCAGAAAATCAAAAAAGAAACCCAAAGACCAAAGCAAGATTGTGGAGAGACAAGTGTAAGACTTTCTATTACAATGACTTTTGTCCAACAGTTTTTTCTATCTTCCATTCATATCTACCATTTTCATATGTACAATATCTATCTTCACCTAACATTTGTTGTTTCACTGTTCAGGCCCAAGGTATCCTCGGCATTGTTCTTCCAATACAACACCCAGCTGGGTCCTCCCTACTACGTTCTGGTCGACACCAATTTTGTCAATTTCTCCATCAAGAACAAGCTGGATATTGTACAGTCAATGATGGACTGTCTCTACGCAAAATGTATGTTTGAAACCTTCTATTTCCTTGTGGGTCAAACCTCATGAAACTGTTTTACTTTTTGCCAGTGTTATTACCCATCAATATTCCACATAAGTATGTGGGTGTTTGTTGCCTTTTGTTTGAAGACCTTCAAAACCTTTGTAAATTAGCTCTACTAAACTTTTTTTATTACGTGACTGTATGAAAGATTCATGAAGGTTATATTGTGGTCTCTGTGTGTGTCTGTGTAGATAGCTCTCACCACAAAAGAGCCCCAGTGTCAAGCTCTAAAATCTAAAATACTGTATATACTAGCAGACAGTATGTGTGTGTTTGTGTGTGTGTGAGAGAAAGAGTGACAATTGGATTAACACCAATTTCAAATTGGATTAACACCAATTCCTATGGAGGCAATAATCCAAATCTAGCATTTGGAAAATGTTGGAACTATCACTAGCATCACCGCACGAGTCTGGGAGAACCCCAAACTATCTGTCAAGACCAAGATGGCCGTGTACAACGCTTGCGTCCTCAGCACACTTCTCTATGGGAGCGAAACGTGGTCCACCTATGCCAAGCAGGAGAGCAGGTTAAATGCCTTCCACATGAGGTGTATTCGTCGCATCCTGGGCATATCATGGCAGGACAAAGTCACCAATGCCGAAGTGCTGTCTCGTGCTGGCCTCCCAACCATGTTCACCCTCCTCAGACAACGCAGACTACGCTGGCTGGGCCACGTCCGTCGCATGGAGGATGGCCGCATCCCCAAAGACCTACTCTACGGAGAACTGATCTCAGGAAAGAGAAACACCGGACGGCCACAGCTACGTTTCAAAGATGTCTGCAAGAGGGACTTAAGGGCTCTTGATATTGACACAGAGCACTGGGAGGACCTTGCAAATGACAGATCCAGCTGGAGATGCACACTGTCCAGGCAGCTAAAATCAGGAGAAACCAGACTTATGCGCATGGCAGAAGAAAAGCGGATCCTGCGAAAAGAGCTCTGCAACAGACCTGAGTCAGCTTACAGATGTGCCCTATGCGGCAGAGACTGTCATTCTCGTATAGGACTGTTTAGCCACAGTCGACGCTGTAGGGCGGATATCAATTAGGATTTTACCATGGTCAATATTGACCGAAGGAGGCCATATATATATATCACTAGCATCTCAGTAAATATATATTAAAATGAAAGAGTTGCATAAATGTTTAAAGATTATCCTGAATAGAGAGATCTTTGTAGGACTTCATATATCGATAAGTTCAAACATGTTAGAAATTTCATTGTTTGTCAAGTCAGTTCCTACCTTTGTGACATTGCCATGAGATCTACATGATTGTACAATTTGTTTCAGAGATCTCCGGGCAGATTTACCTGTTGCATAAGATAGTAAAAGCTGGCAAAGGAGTGTAGCTGGTAACAGTGTGTCCCTTAGCTGGGTGGTAAGAGAACACTTCCAGGCCGGCTACAATCCTTTGCCAGCTTTTAAGTTTTATACTATCTTATGCCACTGAAGGATCTGCATGGACAATACAAAGATAGGAGCTTTGGAAGCAAAGTGCCCTCAGGCAGAAATCATACACACACACTGAGGCACACAAACACACACACACACACACACACACACACACAGGCACACACACACACACAGAGGCACACACACACATATATACATGTAGGTGTGTGTTAAATTTCCCCTCCATGTCATTGTTT
Organism: Branchiostoma floridae; assembly: GCF_000003815.2. Taxonomy (NCBI): domain Eukaryota; kingdom Metazoa; phylum Chordata; class Leptocardii; order Amphioxiformes; family Branchiostomatidae; genus Branchiostoma; species Branchiostoma floridae. The sequence continues at coordinate 24,645,816 of NC_049979.1, forward strand.
GCAAACAGGTGTGCCATGTATCACAGACTGTGTGATGGGTGAATTGGAGAAACTGGGACCCAAGTACAGAGTAGCGCTGAGGTAATGTTTGATTGTTATTTACTGGAAAATACATGTAAACTGACAAGCATTATGAGTAAAATCTAGAAGTTTAGTATACCAAAGCCTGGTAGTGGTACTTTTCACTAAGCATTCAGGTTAATTAATTATCCATAGGCCAACAGACTGGCCAAAAGGAAGAGACTTGGTGACCTTTACCTGATCAATGATTCAGCAACTCCTCAGCTGGACTCCTCTAGTCTTTATCTGAACAAACTTTGTTCATAAAGGCAGCTGAGCCATTGTCAAAACCTCTTCTAGAAAAATCTAGATTGAGTATTACTAATGAGAATCTTATTTTCCAATGTACATTGTATACTCAGATGATGGTACTATGCAAGTGGTGTCTTTTTTTATGCGTAGGCTTGTGAAAGATGCGAGGTTTGAGAGGCTACCCTGTATGCACAAAGGAACGTATGCAGATGACTGCCTGGTGGCAAGGGTGAATCAGGTATGTCCACAGAATTTGAAAACCTGTTGATATATGATTTAGGAAAAAGCCAAAAATCAGGACAGTAGTTTTCCTCACACGATCATGTACATGTATCTGCCACTGTCACAGTTATTTACTTACTTTGGCCTACTGCCCATCCTTGGACATAGGCCTCAGACTGTTACCGTACAGTAACCTGCTTTAAAATGGGTGCCATCTATATTACATGATGTATGCAGGATGTTAATATACTTTTTGCACACATGTAAATCAGCAAGATTCTATTTGCTTATGTTCATCTCTTTCATGATATTTTCAGCACAGTAGGGAGGCCATTATTGTGGTGTTTCATGCCTTACCTGTGTTGCTACATGTATGTACACTTTTTCTACATGTCAGGATTTTACTGACTGCTCTTTTAATGTCTAGCACAAATGCTACATAGTGGCAACAAATGACAAGGACTTGAAGCGACGACTGCGTAGAATTCCTGGCGTTCCCATCATGTACATCAGACAACACAGGTCAGACTCATCTCTGTTCAATTTTCCTTTTTTTTTTTACTTTACTTTTAACAGATCATATACTGACATGTCCCACTCGATTGTCCTTCCCCAAGTCACTGCTAAAAGTCAGAGCTTGTCCTGTTAGACACTGATTATGTCTTGGTATGGTAAGGGTCAATTGTATCAACATACAATGCCAAGGAAAGCAATCAAATAGAGTTTCCTGAAATTTGGGAGGGGAAGGGGGGGGGGGCGGGCATAGAAAAGAGTTGTAACAATGTCGCACATGTCTCCCTTCTGGGTTCCCACTGTGAGTTAGTTGGCTTACATTACGTCCTACAGTTTTTATCAGACCATCATCAGCAGGTCAATGTACAATGTAGTTGTAGCCACAATGAAAATGAACTACATGTAGAAATAATCTTTTACATCACCCACTATTTTCTTGTCTCTTTCCCCCCAGATATTCCATTGAAAGAATGCCAGATGCGTTTGGAGCACCAAAAGTGTGATTCATCTGAATGTAGATACATTGTATTAAACAGAAAAGCATTCTCCAAAATGAATTCTTTCTCCTTTAAGAAGAATTAGTGTAGTTGCATGTTGGAGTTTTTTTAGGGGGGCACAAAAGCTAGTGACTGAGATTGAAGCCTTATCTGTGCTTGTACTGTGTCTAATGATTTCTATTACTGTAACAGCAATAACTGTAACAGTTGTAAAATGAAGTCTTAAGACAAAGTTTGATGAGTAAGTGACACATTGTACATTTGTACTAATAAAATTCTGCTTGAAGTTTATGTTTTTCGTATATTATATAATGCATATCTACAATGTTTGTGGATGGACAGCAAAAAATCAAGAATTTGTTAGAACCAAAAATAGTGATTTTGGGCAAAACTGCCTGTCAACAAACGGTTGCCATGGCAACACGAAAATATGGAAAATTTGTCTAACTTTCTATTAGGAAAACTCACCAAATTTGGTGGCTCTAGCGTAAGCCGTTCTGGCGTCATAGGACATCAAAGTAAGCGCGGGCCTCAAAAGCCAGCACCCAACCCCCACCCCCCCGACCGACCCGGCCTGAATAGGGTTAAACGTGTACATGTCCAAGCATAGATTATTTCATGATCATAATCAAACTATTAAATGAAGATATGAGGCCCTCGAAGTGTTAAGTCTGATTTATTTACATTACGGGGAAGCACACACATTATGAAGGAAAATACAGTCGAGTTCCCTATCTGTTGTGACATGAATAGAAAGCAGAAAAATTTTATCCTTGAAGTTTCTTTCTGTTTAGCCAAATCCAGCATTAGCAGATTGATCTGGTACATTTCATCTTTATACAATTTAGGAGATTAAGTTAGGCGATGTTCACAATGGACCATTCCCCTAGAATGCCATATCAAACAAATAGAACCTCCTGTTTTATTCCGAATACCTCGGTAAAAACAGCCCTAGTGGCCAAAAGAAAATTAGAGTACAGTTGTTTTGGAAGGGAGAGCCACTGCATAGCATTACTTTGTTAGCGGGCAGGATGAGCATGTAAAGCAGACTTTGTAGTAGGGCCATATAAACAAGTGGTACAAGCTCCCTCTACGTGAGTGCCTGAGCTGCTTTCTTCTTAATCTCATTCTTCTCCTGGGCAGGTATGCAACTGTCACGCATGCAACAAATGCAGTGGAAAACCTGTCATGTATGAATTCTTCTTTGAACCTGCATCTCCCGCATGCCAAAAACCAGGCAAGTCTGCTCACCTAGTACCTGATCTCCAAGCAGAACTTGATCTTGCCAAAGATAGTATCGTAAGCTTGGGAAGGAGTTTAGCCGTCAGAGGAGTTTCATTTTTTATACTCCTTCCAAGCTTATGATAATCAAATAGATTTCCCTGGGTATGTGGGTCTTCATTTGACTACAAACATACCAGCTGTCAGGTGGTTTGGGGTTAGCTCGAATTATGAATAAGCCCGAAAGCTTCTGTCTGATACAGAGAAATTCACAATTCTAATTTGTTTAGACAAACCTTTGCTTATAATAATTTGGGGTTAATGACCCACGAGCATATATGGTGTTACAAGGCCTGGACATTTGCTACACCTGGTACATGTAACCACTGAATAAGTCCATTGATTGAGTGAGCGAAGCAAACAAGGTGGATTTATAACTATAATATAAGTTTAACTTATAGCATATGACCAGGCCTTATAATTACAACACAATATACAAATGCACACCAAGGAAAAGGCGAGTCATTAAGTTATTATTATATAGCCTGTCCAAAGTATTTAAACCCATATGAGACATAAATTCCTGTATGTCCTTTGATACTATAATACTTGTAAATTCATTTGTCTAATTTTTGAGAAATGCATAAAATTGTGTACTTTTGTTACATCAAAGAGACGACAGATTTCAATTTGAAACTAAAATTTCCACAGAAGATATGGCTTGTCAAATCTTTTCAAAATTTCCTCTACTCTACTGTATTCATGATCATTCCTCCCTACTGGGTGTGATCAGTCCTCCCTTCTGGGTGTTATTCTGATTGTTTGATTGAGAACTCTTAGGATTGGACCCTTTGCCGGATTGATTATACATTTCTGTTATACACCTAGTAGAAATCTATAGTATTAAACACATTGCTCGGTCTGGCTATATAATAAAACATAGTACATTTTCGCCATCACAAAGAAGCGAAAATTTAAACTCACTTAGCATTTAGTATAATTCATGTGTTAGCTTGGCATTATATGTACATATTTATATGATAGTATGACAATCATCTACACCAAAATGCATATGATGTGCAATTTTGTAACTGCAGGATGTGTCGTGACAGATGTAGTAAAACCATCACATGACAAATGTAGCCAAGTCCTTATCTGTAAAAATATATTCAGGAATCCTTTGGCAGGGATAAAAATTGATGATAAAAAAGTCATTCTGTATAAATTCAAGTTTTTTATATAGTTTTGGTCAAAAGTTAGCTTCTGATCCTTTGCTTGTATGCCTTGTGACTTTGGACGATGGCATCTACAACACTGGGCTCTGCCAGGGTGGACACATCTCCCAACTCCTCTTCTTTGTCTGTGGAGATCTTGCGCAAGATTCGTCTCATGATCTTCCCAGATCTGGTCTTAGGTAAGCCAGGTGTGATCTGAAATAAGAATTTCTATTGCTTTAGTTGAAAGTGAGGTCAACTTGATATTAGTCTTGGTGTTGAATCCAAAGAATTTTGTTATTCCACTGCATCTTCTTCGCAAGTGTATTTATGCTAGGGATTCTGCATGGTGGACCCAGATAACTCTTCACAATTGTATCAATAAGGCTACACTGACTTAATCTTATCCCATTACATCTGCGCACACATTGATTTACGCAAAGAGCATCCCTGGTTAATAAGAATTTTATGCTTTTCAGAAGATCTGGTCTCCAGGGTAAGGGGCACATGGTCAGGGCATGGGGCCACAAGAATGGCACCAAAAAAACATTTGGAAATGGCTCTGATTGTCTCTTACAGTCTTACTACAGGTAAGCATAGGACAAAATCAAGCATGAGAAAGAATGGACTGATATTTAGTACTGTGGTTTAGCAGCATTTTTTTTGCTGGATTAGCTTTGGGGTCTCCAGAGGATGTCATCCATAAGATTAAGTCAGTGTGGCCTAACATACAATAATGAAGAGCGTTATTGTATATTTTGCACAACTATGTACATGCCACAACAAAGATGTCATAAGTATAGACATTTCATGAAATTTGAGTGAGTAGTAAATAGTGAGTCATCACTATGAGTGTTACATAACTCTTACCAAAATGGTATCAGGAACTGCATATGCTGCGATGGTTTTCCTCACCAGATCCTTCAGCTCCTTGGCTATGTCTTCCTCATCACGTCGAACTCCTTCTTTCAAGATCACAAATGCATATGGTACTAGGGGAGGAAGGAAAGGACTTTTTTTTAACAAAACTGTTTTAGGAAAATGTAAGTCTTGATACAATGTTACAGCAATTCTACAGGCTGGAACAACAGAGTGACTCTGGAGTCATTTTGAATCTGCTCTGACGAGAGCACAATTTGGCGGGAATGTCTACTTCTTACCACTCATGAACCAAATCATGCACATTCCCACCATGCGCATTATGCTCTTACAACAGCAAATTCAAAATGGTGCTCGAGTTAGGAGAGGAGTCTATTGGTGTCAAAAACATGAATTATAATACAATCATGTACAATTTAAGTTTGAAAATTGAAGTGTAGGTTCTGCATTGTATCAATGTTATTTTGAGTAGAGAAAAAGATACTGGTATGTAAAGAATCAATGGCCCTTACCTTCTCCTTTTACTTCATGTGGAGTTCCGATGACAGCTGTTTCAGCTACATCATGATGTTCATCCTGAAAAAAATGTAAACATTGGGCCTTCCAATACTTCTGTAGGGAATACTGGAAATGCAGAAACTTCCGCGGTGGTTAAATGTTCGTGGTTTTCGCAGTGGCCGCTTCATCGTGAACTTAAAACCACTGCAAACATTTTCCATCATGGCAGTAAAAGACTTCAATGCATGATGCTACCGCGAACTTAAATCATCAAAAATAATCAATGACAAATCAGAATGAGAGATACACAGGACATTGGCCAATCAGACGGAGAGACACATATCAAGTAACCAATAACTGACTGCTGGAGATTCATTATTAACCCCTTGTGGCACTTCTATGACTGTCACATCAGGTGATCATTACCAATGGGGACTTGTGACTGGTCGATAATGATACTACACTATAATGTCCTTACCATGGCATCCTCAATCTCTGCTGTGCCAATCCTGTGTCCACTGATGTTAATGACATCATCCATGCGTCCAGTGATGTGATAGTAACCCTTGTGATCCCTGTGAGCTCCATCCCCTGAGAAGTATGTCCCTGTGATAGAAGATCAGAACACTCAGTGGGCAACCTCAGCCAAACGCTTGGTCGCAAAACATGTCTTCACAAATGAACAATATGTACAGTCAAACCTGTATTAGGGGCCACCTCTACAGAGGGGCCACCTGCCCATAGTGGCCACTTTTTGTCAGTCCCTTGGGTATTTTATCTACAAGTTGCCACCTCTATACAGAGGCCACCTGTCTATAGTGGCCACATTTGTCCGGTCCCTTGAGTGGCCACTATAGACAGGTTTGACTGTATTAGCAGTAAACTGTCATCCGTTGAGAAACAACACAACTGCAGAACCCTCTTTTATACAGTCAAACCTGTATTAGGGGCCACCTCTACAGAGGGGCCACCTGCCCATAGTGGCCACTTTTTGTCGGTCCCTTGGGTATTTTATCTACAAGTTGCCACCTCTATACAGAGGCCACCTATCTATAGTGGCCACATTTGTCCGGTCCCTTGAGTGGCCACTATAGACAGGTTTGACTGTACAGTCAAACCTGTATTAGGAGCCACCTCTACAGAGGGGCCACCTGCCCATAGTGGCCACTTTTTGTCGGTCCCTTGGGTATTTTATCTACAAGTTGCCACCTCTATACAGAGGCCACCTGTCTATAGTGGCCACATTTGTCCGGTCCCTTGAGTGGCCACTATAGACAGGTTTGACTGTATGTGTGCTACCTTTTCTGCTCCTAGAGTTGAGTGTAGGTCACTATCACCGGGACATTGAAACTGGTCGGTTAGTTGCTAGGGGGAGGATCACAAAAATCAAGCTGAAACCTTGTGTATTTTTTTGATGATGGAAATTTCATTAAATCAAGCTAGTCTAACGGAAAATTTACGCCTGAAAACGCAAGAAGTGACGTTTCAGAGAGTCCCGATTTCAAAATTTTGCCAAAGTTCCCTTGTGACGGCTCGCGTCTTCGCCCATGTCGGCACAGGACAATATGTTGCGGGAGCGTCGCTCTCACAAACCTTTTAAACTAATAGAAATTTTTACTAATTTTAGCTTAGTTTACTAGCAGAATGTGGCCCTCAAATGCAGGAAAGGACATTTCAGGCGGTCAAGATTTCAAAATTTTCTCTGGACCCCCCTAGCGATGACTTGTGCCTCCGGCGCTCACAACTACATGGTGAAAATTTGTTGAGGATAGGTCATCGCCCTCATACATCTCTTTCTTTGACAAAAATAGCATTACATTTAGCATAGTCCCTCTGCAAAACTTGTCCCTCAACATACAGAAAATGGCGTTTGAGAGGGTGCAGATTTTAAAATTTCCCCAGACCAACCTTGCGACAGCTTGCACCTTTGGCACTCGAAATAGTGAATATATTTTGGGGGCATCGCCCTCGCTATAACCATGTGTCTTTGTAACAGAATTGTCATCAAAGTTAGCTTAGTCTGGCAGCAAAATTTTTCCCATCAAAATGCAGGAAATGAAGTTTTAGAGGGTCAAGATTCCAAATTTTCCTGGGGGAGCATGCCCCCCGGACCACCCCTAGAATGCTCGCACCTCCAGTGCGACGGGTAGTGCCGAATAGCGCAAAATTCTGTCAGTAAAAATTCACCCCCCCCCCCAACGAAATTTGCTGCCGCCGCCTCTGTAAAACCAGAGGAAAAAAATCCAACTCATGTTTGTTATTAGAAAAGTGTAAAGTTTGGGCATCCCCCTTAAGTGTTGAAAATGAAAATAGCAGAAATCTGAAACATATCCATACAATTCTCATTACCTGGATAGGGTCTGAAGTATGTGTCTAGATATCTCTCATGGTCTCCAAAGATTGTCCGTGCGATGCCTGGCCAGGGTTTCCTGACACACAGCGCACCTGACACGTCCTTGCCAGTCAGCTCCTTTCCCTTCAGATAGAAAAAAGAAAGTTGCAGGTGTCAATAATCCATAAGCTACATCATTAGTCAGTCAGTTATTCTTTTCACTTTGAGGTCTTAGAGTATATATAATATATCTTGAACATTGATATTCTTTAATTATAATGTCTTTCTTTCTGGGATACACGTAGATTTTTCTGCAAGATCAGATATCATTTCCATTATAGCCTCACTGAAAACTGCACAGCATTTGGGACTATAGGCTATCGTATATTGTGAAGTAGTATGAACTTACGTCTTCCTAAAATTGATATCTATCAGAAAAAAACACTCCCTTCTAGAGTAGAATACCCTTTTATAATTAATGAATAAGAACATTGTTGACAAGTTTCACCTGGTCAGGTCCTGGCTACATGCATGTGGAGCATCAGTGGCAGCAACAAACAACAGCAGACAGCAGGTCATTTGTAATCACAAAGGGGCAGTATTTTAATCATTCACAATCATGGCTGAGCAAGCATCTATCGATACAAGGTTAGGAAACCTGCTTGGCGCAAAAAATTTGGAAATTTGATAACTTTTGTTATTCGTTATCATTATATTGGAAAGCCTGTAATAATGATATTTACCCTTGAAAATAATAAAAAAATTTGTCTCAATCCTACATTCCCAAATGAGAGCTGACAGTGAAAGTGAGTCAGCAGACAAGCATGCCGAATTATAAGCCCCTAATACAATGTTGAAGTTAGCAGGTGAATTTTGCCTCCTTATTGGACATGACTCACCAAAAACTGCTTGTTGCATCATAACAAAATAATAAGGTATCATTTTAAAGGAAAATATCTTACAGGCTTTGCAAAGATATAAGACTACTCAGTATTATGCTAATCACTCAAAAACAACAGACACAATGTCGGATAAAAACAGTAGCCAAAACACATTGGAAGACAGCAGAACAATGGGCAAAGGTCACTGCAGAAACCATGAAAGTCAAACACAGCCTTTTTCTTTGATTGAAAAATCAACAATACCTCATCATTGAACAGCACAGGTTCAATTCCAAAGAAGGGTCTCATGGGACCATGTAGGATTTCAGCGCCAGGCTGGGAGGGTCTGGGTGTGATCATAATGCCTCCAGTTTCTGTAAACAATCAAGGAAAATAAGTATGAAATAATTGAACCAAGATGTCAAATTGAACTCAGTAGTATCCTGATATTACCTCTCAGAGGATGAACTGAACTGAGCAGTGCTATAATTGCAATATCAAAAGGAAGGCTTGCATGTCATCAACTAGAGGTGGTTTAGTCCTGGCTCACACGAGGAAAATTTCTGGTCGTACGATAATGATGTTAATAATATTTTCATTAAAAAAAATCCAAAAAACTTTTGCTTTCTGTTCATAGGCACAGACCCGGGACTCCAGCTGCAGCCCTGCTGCATCCCACATTGTAACAAACCGGTGCCGTGGCATGTCCAATGCTCAGGAAGGAGCCTGTGATGTTGAAGAGCTCCCATGATGTAGTTCTTCTGCCGCTGTGGTCCATGATTTTCCTGTGACTTGTTTCTCCATCTGCATGTACCCCTGGTCCCTCAACTGGCGTGTTAGTTCACAAAAGAAAAGAGCCTTGCAGACCTTCCGCCGGGTGGCCGATAGCGGTTGTACGTCCACTCTGAGGATGACGTACCCCCGGGTCATAAAATATCCGTTACCCAACACCGTGAATGTGTTCACACAAAGCACTTGTATGCCAAAGATGGCCGACTTATATGGCGTACGACCAGAAATTTTCCTTGTGTGATCCAGGCCTTAGGAAAATGTAACAAATGGAGAAGAAACAATCATTGCAAATGGTGTTGTTTAGAACATACAGCATGCCTCCTGCAAGAGGGGTTTTAAGATGTTGAAAATTAAATTAAAAGTGGCCTTTCAGATTGTTTGGGAGCGACATGCCAGAAATACATGTTGAAGAATATCATTTAGTAAAAGGGAAAGACTGTGCCTGTCAATATGATTTTTGGCACTATATTTATTTCATGGTCTTGTGACAACAACATGTCATGACCTTGTCAACACTAACCTTGCATGAATATGATCCTGTAAATTGGTACAAAATTAAGACCTACATATTCATTTCTGAGAAGATTACGGCAAGACAAAGGAAATTCACTAGACAGGCTCAAAATCTTTTTTTCTGCATACCTGCACTGGTGCAGGTGGCATTGGAAATTACATGTACCTGCACCAGACAAATTATACCTGCACCACTCTGAATTTAGGAAGTATGGATCATACTGAAATTGTTCAGGAACCATTATCTTATACTTAATAGGTGGTAACAGTCAATGCAGCTAATAACAATCCACAAGCACCTACACCATAGGGTATCTATGTATAAAACCCAGTAACGCAAGCTTAAGGTTACCAGTTTACGTGCAGGACCAGTTTACGGTCAGTTATGGGCAGGTGCAAACTTCGAGGTGAATTGTGAAAAAGAAAATTCTCTTAAGTAGGCAAGGAGTACGTCTATAGTATCTATGGGCATATATCTTATTTATGATAATGTTTGCATCCAGCAAAGCAGTCGACTAAACGTTTGAAAAGCCTGACAACAATTCAAATTGATGCATGGGATCGTAGAACACAGTTACAGATGGCCCGGTTTTAATCGTAATTCTCAACCGCTAACTTTGTCCGCTCTTTCTAAATCCTACAAACTCTATAACAATTGCAACATCATCTGAAACCAAACCTGCAGTTCTTATCTCAAGAATCCATGGTGATTTTATGTATGTTATCCAAAGGAAGTCTTAAAAACTACATGAAAACAAGTGACTGTCGCCGCCGAGCCGGTAGTTTTTGAACGCCATGTTGCATCACGTGCCTGTGCAGTTCAAGCTTGTGCACTGGAGAGCAGGGCAAAATCGCTAAGGGGCGCTGTTTTAGCCAAATTCATGTGGGGAGGGCGCGGCATGAGGAAGCCATATGTTAACTGAATGCGTTTCAAGGCCAATAACTATCTGTACAATCAATAAAAACATATAAATGCGTCGCCGATGTCATGGGTACCATTGGGCAAGTTGTGGAACACCATGGCGCTAGGGGGGGCATTCTGTTGAGGCAAAGATGACTTACCGGTAAGTTTAGCAGCGATGCAAAGTGCACGGCATGGCATTGATGTAAACATTTATCCATTGTGTTATCTCAGTGGACTACTTGGGGAACTTTTTATGGGAAATGATCAATTATATGGCCTTTAGAAAAATAACCCCAGAGAGAATACTCAACTGACCGTAAACTGGTCACCCTGAAAGAATTCTTGGCTGCAGACTTGTTTTTTAAAGAAGCTCGCACGGCGATAAATCCAACAGAAGAAATATGATGCCACACAAAGATTGATGCAGACCGACTAAGATATCTTCCATTTCTGCCTGCGCGTTTTCCATAAAACTGCGTTGTTAATAAATCGACTGTAAACTGGTAACCTTGCGTTACATGGACCAGTGCAGGTTAGGTGCAGGTAGACACCAGAAATACCTGCACAGCTCCAATTTTACCTGCAGTAACCTGCAAATGCAGGTGGTATTTCGAGCCCTGCTAGAATAATAAAAAAAAAAGGATTTTGTCCTGCTAGGTGACAGTGAGAAGAGAGTAAGAAAAGAGTAGCGAAGAGAAATCAGCCAGCGTGAGTCTGCAATAAGGGAGGCTATCATTACCCTGGTCGAAAAATCCACAACTTCTGAAGGACCATGTCTGTGGTAGGAATTTGAAGTTACCTGTTTGCCACCAGGTGTCCACCAGATCACACCTGCCCTCCCCCACCACCTGGCTGTACCAGTCACCTGCCTCAACATTCAGTGGCTCTCCAACTGGAACACACACATAGGTCTTGATCAGCTGAACTCCAGAAGGGAATAAAGTAAGTTGGCAACAAAATTGTCACAGGCATATTCTTTCAAAATTTGCCTATGTCTATTAAAACAATGGGATTTATAAGGTTTTCTTGGTAAAATATGCTTGTATTCTTACATCAATTATACAATTTTTTTCATAATTCATGCTATGCTAATTTCATTATGTCATTGGTCAAAATGCAAGATGACTGCCTGTATAATAAATGAAGTCAGTGTCGTCATATTACTGCAACATGTAGTATATAGTGATGACACAAATTATGTACCTTCAAAAAACATCTACCTTCTTTATAGAGGCCAGTTAGGCGGGCTAAAAGGGAATTTCCCACTGGTAAAAACATGTGCAGCCGTTTCTTTTTTGTGCCAGTACTCTTTTAGGGCTCTGGCTCAGAGTAATACATAAATGAGACCTTAAGTAGTTGTGTTGTACTGAACTTACCACACCCCAATTTCCTGAGTGTGGACCTGTCATACTTCTTCACCCAGGACTCATCAAACTTGAGCAGCAGTCGGACAGCAGTGGGGGCCAGGTAGAACTGGTTGATTTTCAGTCTCTCCACCATCTCCCAGTACCTACCTGAAGAAATAAAGATAATACTATCAAAATCAATACAAATTGAATGTACAATGTACTACTAAAGTAGGGGTGGACACCAGTTCACTAGACCTGATTTCCATCTGTATAACATCCAAGAACAGAGTCCCAAAAATCTGAAAGCCCAAACTTAACCATGAATGTATATATCTATGGCTTCCTTTGGTCAATGTTGACCATGGTAAATATCCTAATTGCTATCAGCCCCACAACTTTGACTATGGCTAAACAGTCCTATACGAGAAAGGCAGTCTCTGCCACACGGGGCACATCTGTAAGCTGACTCAGGTCCGTTGCAAAGTTCTTTTCTCAGGATCCGCTTTTCTTCTGCCATGTATTGCCCGAACAGTGCATCTCCAGCTGGATGTATCATTTGCAATGTTCTCCCAGTGCTCTGTGTTAATATCAGGAGCACTGAAGTCCCTCTTGCAGACATCTTTGAAATGCAGCTGTGGATGTCCAGTTTATATATTACATAATGAAGATGTTCTCTACGAAGAACTCATCTCAGGAAAGAGAAACAAGGGACGGCCACAGGCCCACCGCTGCGTAACGTTATATCCATACTTACATACATACACAAACACATACACACACACATTCCTATACATATATCTTATTAGGTCATCAGGTCAAATAAGGTAAAACTGATTGCCTGAATCAAACTGGATTAAGTCTAAATCAATATTGAATTTCTACTCTCTTAATCGGTAACATCGGTTTTCCAGTTTTAGGATAAAAATAGATTTGCTAAAAAAAACACACAAAAAACATCCAAGTGAGATAAGTATCACACACCTGGATTGGGATAAGTAGGTATGCTTTCGAAGAGCACAGTGGTGGCACCATTACTCAGAGGGCCGTATACAACATAGCTGTGACCAGTGATCCAGCCTATGTCTGCCACACAGCTGAATATGTCATCTTCACGGATGTCAAAGGCAAACTAGCAAAGAAAAACAATGAACTTTGTATCACACATTCAAACCTTTACTGGCACCCACCTACATGAATCATAAGTGGGGATCGGTACATTGTACCCGGTAGAAAAACGCTTTGTCTTCTTGGAATGGTTAAAAAAACGGACCTGCAAAAAAGTTAGTGGAACAGATATTGGAACGATTAGTAAATGAACACACTATATCAGTAGGTATCCACATGGTGGAGCTTACTAGTCCAAGAATATAACAAGAAGGAAGTAGTAGAGTTAATAGTCATTTCTTCCAAGTTCCAAAGTCAAACGTAAAGGCAGTTAGGGAAGTTTACATGAAGATAGGAATCTAAAATGTCAATGGAAGTCAGATACTCCACCAAACAAAGATTTCTTTGTAGCGAAATGGACCTACAAGTCAGTTGGCAACAATATCGTAAGATTAGTCAAATCCTGTCAGTAATAAACAAGCTTTTGTCATCATCATCAGTCACTGTATTCTGCATCAGTTTTCTATAGTCTTTGGAAAGTCCTACACTATAGCTGCATTCAGTCTCAAATCCCTTATAATAATGGGGCTGCTAAAATCATTTCTAATTGACCAAAAATTTGGCAAAGTTATATTTTAGACACTGTAACAGGAACAAGACTTTAAGGACCACCTGGCCATGTCATTATAATTAGTGGTCACTTTTTTGTCCCTCTGAACAAAAGAAACATGAATCCTGTTAACAACTCAGTGTCACTATTTTCTTCAGGTAAGTGTGTGTGTGTGTGTGGGTATGAGTGTGTATGTGTGATGTGTGTGGTACATTGTTGTATATGACTGTTACTGTGTGTGTGTGTGTGGTGTATGACTGTTACTGTGTGTGTGTGTTTGTGTGGTGTGTGTGTATGTGTGTGTGGTGTATGACTGTTACTGTTACTGTGTGTGTATGTGTATGGTGTGTATGTGTGTGTGGTGTATGACTGTTACTGTGTGTGTGTGTGTGTATGTGTGTGCGGTGTATGACTGTTACTGTGTGTGTGTGTGTATGTGTGGTGTGTATGTGTGTGTGGTGTATGACTGTTACTGTGTGTGTTGTGTTTGTGTGCGGTGTATGACTGTTACTGTGTGTGTGTGTGTGTGGTGTGTGTGTGTGTGTGTGTGTGGTGTATGACTGTTACTGTGTTTGTGTGTGTGTGTGGTGTATGACTTTTACTCTGTGTGTGTGTGTGTGTGTGTGCATATGGATGAAGGGATGAAGTCTACCATCTCTACATTTGGCCTATGTTTTACCCCAAACAACATTAACCTCTGTCAATACTATGTACAGGTGTCATGATGTAATAACAGGCAGGACTGTATATACATGTACCTTGGAGGTCATGGTTGCATACAGCAGGTACCCTGCCTGTGTATGGAGGATCCCCTTGGGTTTGCCTGTGCTGCCGGACGTATACAACATGAACAGAGGGTCCTCACTGTCCATTATCTCTGGGGTACACTCTGTGGACTGCCTGCACATATCCTACAAGAAAAGGGAATTTTGACAAAAATCTAGGCATTCTATCATGCAATGGTAGAGCAATATGGAGGAATGTTGTAGTCATACATTGACCAATGAATGCAACAACTTTCAATGTTTTATAAGACCCTGACATATTCTGACTGATCGAAGAATTCACAAAAGTAATGCATATGATCATATAGCTAGGCGACAAACAAATGGGAGGCCCATTTCATTTCATGTTAGACGTAATGATGCCATAACACATGGAATTTTATTTCAAAAGTTTTGTTCATTTGACTAGGCACCTAACCCAATAGGAAAGAACAATACACAGAAATTGACCAATCAGAATGAATGATGTGAATCAAAAGGATTGAAACAAATCAATATAAAAAACATAAAAAGATAAGAGTTATTTCAATAAAAGTCCAATTCAAATGAAACAACTGAAAACAAAAGCTTTTCCACCCCCACTGTAAGTCAGAAACAATCCACATTTTTTGACGACATTCTTTGCCCGCCATCTTTGAAATGATATGTGGACTGAATGCTGCAGTTTTTCATCCAAGAAACCTTAGAGACAGATTAAGACTCATTTTTCGAGTCCAGGGAAGCTGGGGGAGATGCAGCTGACAGGCGGGGGTCAGTCCAAATTGACTGGGGAAAACTGGGTGAAGTAGCACGAGCTGGGAGCTAGTCATTTTGTGTAGGTATATTATAATGTTGTTAATAATGACCTGCCTATTCCTCGGTGCATATGGTGTCATAACAGACGAATAAATCCACCGGGTGAGATGTAATCCATAAAATATCACGTAATCCATAATATCCACCAAATGAATTTATTTGGCGGTTATAACGAATGACCAGGCATTGTGACACCATATGCACCTCATGGCAGGTCATTAACCCTTAAAGGGGAACTAAACCTTTTTTTGTAAAGCATTCTGCAATATTTTAAATACATCAAAAAGTCCAGTTTTTACTTGTTTTACGTTAGTCCATCATAGATTAGCGTTTCCACAACATTTGAACTTCGCGGCGTTTTGTTGTCGAGCCCGGGAAGTACCGCGACCTTTGACCTCTGTGACGTATTCCGACCGCCAACCTCCATACTGCTAAATACGCCAATACGCTATACCACGGCTTTGTCACCACGCTACTCTCCCAATGATGGATTCCGGCGACTTGGAGGGAGTAAACGAGTTTGAGGGCTTTGAGGAGTACGAGGGGTTTGACCCACAGAATATAACTCCGTACAACTACCTGCCCAGGCGCCCAGCGAGATCGGCCGATGAGACTGGGGAGGGCGGCGCGCGCGCCGTTGGAGCTACTTCTGTCGCCCCGTCGACACATCCAGAACTTATCGAGGCTGTCAGCGTCGTCGAATGGGACGGGACCGATGTTGAAACCTTTCTTGCGGGAGTTACTACAAACTACGCAGGAAGGCATTGCGCCCCCTCCCCACATTTCAGCTGGACGAACTCGCGGGAAGAAAAAAACTCCTATTTTCGTACGTTCGTAATACGTTTTGTGCCACAGACGAGGTCGTAACAAACTCTAAATGAAGAGTTCAGAAGTTACGGTCCACATTGGCAAGTCCTCGATTGAGAAAGCCGGACTGGAAAACTCTATTTATACGATAAGTTCCCGAGCAGTCAAGATGTGTGCTGGACGTGCGAGCTGGGGCAGGTTGGTGGTCGGATTACGTCACAGAGGTCAAAGGTCGCGGTACTTCCCGGGCTCGACAACAAAACGCCGCGAAGTTCAATCTATGATGGACTAACGTAAAACAAGTAAAAACTGGACTTTTTGATGTATTTAAAATATTGCAGAATGCTTTACAAGAAAAGGTTTAGTTCCCCTTTAATTATATCAATGCAGTGCTCGAAATACCCACTTGCCCACTTAAAAAAGCAACCACATTTTCCTTGGGTGCAACTTAATTTCAAACCCAGGTTGCAACCTGAAATTTTGCAGTTGGAACACTGCTTTTCCCCCACCTACATGCATAACCTTCAGTTGTTTTTTATTGTGATACAGTGTTCTCACCAGGCCTTTTCAGCATAGCGGGCCGATACGCTGTGGGCTGGAAAAATGACGCTGTAAAAAGCCCGCTACGCTGTATTTTCACCCAGCGTAGCGGCAAAAAAATGGGGGAAAACTGGAAAAATACCGTAGTAAAAACGCGAAAGCACGTGCCAAGCACGCGCCTCCGCTGTTTCAGGAAGTTTCAGCTCGAAGGGAGGTGTTTTATAGCACCCCGCGTACCGCTATCTCGCAGCCCCCACCCAGGACCGCCCCTTGCGCGGCGTGCGTTCTGTACTGTAAACAGAGAACCGGCACAAAACTTGTAAAAAGTTTCGGTTCAAGTCCGGTTAAAATCGGAACGGCAAGAAACGCTTCTTGGACTTGCACAAAAATAGCACTTGTATACATTCCCTTTTATGTTGCAGTATACTTGTAAATCATCTAAAACCTTCCAAAGATCGAGAAATTTGCGTTGAGAAATGACGAAAACATCGTGCGTGCATGCAGGCAGCTAGCGGTAATGGCGGCGAAAACATCGTAAAATCTCGCAAAAAATTCTCGCGAGATCTGATGCGTCTCTGTGACGTCAGGGGAAGCTAGCGATCTCATTGGTTTAGGATAAACAACAGCAACGACCGCCATTTTTAGAGCAAATTTTACCGTATTTTACCCCGAAAATTTCTGCCGTTTTGGAGATTTTGCGGGCCCAAAACTCATATCAAAAGGAAGCAAAGGTATTCTTGTTGTTTTTACGTCCAACACCTCTTATGTGAACGCATTATTCGTCCGCCGATCGCGAACTTGAAAGTCGGCCGGGGATTCCCCGGGCCGTGCCGAGCACATGTTTCTGCGTGTTTTGTTCTGTTTACGATGAAAAAAAATACGATGGAAACAGAGACTGTCAAAGTTGTTTATCTAGAAAAAGTTGGTGGCAAACCGGACAATATTTATGAGTACTGTTGAGCTGAGTAAAGTTTGTTGTTTATGAGTTTTTAGTTGTCTTTGATGCTTTGACTCAAAGTATCGTTACGTCAAACTGCTACAATTATCGTAGATATGCCCCTAAAAACTGATACAATAAGCCTTCTGAATAGCCTAAAATGCAAGAGCTTCCGGGGGGCTTCGCCCCCCTGGGGCCCCCCAACGGGGCTCTGCCACTGGACCCCGCCAGGGGGCCTTCGGCGGCCCCCGAACCCCTGCCCTGACGCTGTGAAAAAATCCTGGTGAGAACACTGTGATAACATAAAACATATATTCCGAAGAAAAGATAATGAATAAGTAGCTGATTTGAAGAAAGTAACAACTTGAAAGTGGGGCAATCTGAAATGTTGATGGCGCAACTCAGGTTGCTGCTTGGACAACCTGACGGAAAAAAGTATTTCGGGCACTGCAATGATACATAAATAACTGTTAAATGGCACTTTGATATACACCTAGAGCTTTTGTTGATTAATTTTTATAATACGTAATTTTATCAAAAAGCATCTTTTTACAATATGATTTGCAGCTTTAAAAGTCAAAAGTTAAATTTGGTCACTCTGCCTAGAAATGAATTACTCAAGATAAAGTATCAAAATGCAATTCAAAGTTGAGCTGTGTTGACAACAGACCTCCTCGAGGGAGAAGTCCAGGTTGTGTTTCATTGGAACTTCTTTGCCAGTCCTCTGTGCTACCAGTACCCTCTTCACCATGGGGCAGTTGGCAACAGCATCATCCACAGTCTTCTTCAGCTCGATCACTTTCCCTCCTCTCACAGCCTGATCTGTCGTGATCACTGTTTCACAGTTGGCTAAACATTCAACAAAACAAAAGAGATATGTCACTTAGATGCACTATATACATGTAATGGTACAGATATCTCATAGTATATGGAATTATAATATCTTTTTCTAACTTTTCCCTATTACTTGTAATATTGGCCTCACTGTCTTGAGTTTATAAATTAGTAGGCATCCTTCCATCTTTCCAGATGATGGTAGCACTCTCTCCTTGAAGTTAGGGCGGTTGACAGCGTCGATTGTGGGACTGTAACCCAATCCTCGCATGACAGTCGCTTCCGCAGTTTATGAATTACATCCAAGTAAATAAATCAGTTTTGCCGGTTAAGAACAAATATCAGCCCTTCAGAACTAAACGCAAAGATTAACCTTGGCAGTTTCTGTTGCTTATACAAAATGTACCAAAGGTATAGGAGTAAAAGATATTGTTTTAAAGGGGCATTTCACTCCAGATGGGACTGTTATTTTCCGATAGATATCAATTGTAGAAAGTGACAAGTGTATGGTACATGTACGTAACATTATACGATAGAGTAACCATTTAGACCTATGCGTATCAAGAAGCATTCAGTCTTCTATAAAACTCCCCAAGTACCCTCTAATCAAATTAATCAATCTCAGCCTATGGCTGAATACATTGTGCCTGACTAATTTCAGAGGCGCTAAGAAAAACATGTCATGTTTTCTTTGATATCTTGCGAAGAATTGACCTTCTTGGTGTGCTTAGTGCCCCCCCTTTATGCAAAAACTATTCACGATAAAGGAAGTGTCTACACATATAGAATACATGGGTAGGGTCTGCATGGGTTAGGTGACGGTCATATTGTTTTACAAACACACGTTGCATAACTCATCACAAGTGGAATTCCACAAAAGAATCGGATCGCAGGCAGCCCATTTCTGTGGCACAGTAGGTCAGTGGTCATGTGTTCATTTCTCCTTTTCTGAATCCAACCACACCAGACCACGCCACTCTTGTCTGCTCGTCTGTTCATATCTCTTCAGAGTATCAATCGATTTCCTTCCTGTTTTCTTGGGCTTGCACTCCAATGTGTTCTCTTTAAATTTGTATGCTCTAACTCACAAACTGTTTGGATACTGTCCTGCCCGACGTGGCTTTGAGCTTCAATGATAGTAGAAGTCAACCACACCAACCAATGGCAAACAACAGCGGAACTTGCTCCCAATAATGATTGGAGAAGAGTTGGGAGTAACCAGAGCTTTACATGTATCAATTGATACATTCTGTCTCAGAAGTAGGTAATTCCAGACTACTGTGAATAGATATAGGAAATGCCTTCTGATTTCAAAGCAATCATGTGAATAAGTGAATGTCTGACTCATTACATATTTTGAAGAAATCTGAGTGACAAAGTGGAGCTGAAACAAGAGAGGCAACTAAAAAGCAGAATTCCTACCATCTTGGATCCTGCTTGCCAAGGCATCAGCACTGAAGCCAGCAAACACCACACTGGAAAAAAAGGAATGGCCTCTTCTAAACACAATGACTACCAATAGATGGTGTTCCCATTAATCTGAGCTTGTCATATGATCATGGATATCCACAGTTAAAGGCTGGATTTAGGGACATCATTCCCAATTAAGATTTCATAAACAATCTCACATGCAGTGACGTAAAGCTTTTACATTTTTGTCTTTCATCACAAATATGAACCAAAATGGAAACATTGCACCACCAAAGCCTGTTTTGTCAATCAAGAAGGACTTTTGTCATTGAAGTTCAGCACATGTTTTCAAAGTAAACATTAAGTTGGCAATCCAAGGTAGTGTACCATACAGTCTACATCCATTGAGGCTGTACTGAGATTGCATTCACCTGTGTGGAGATTATACTATATACCTGCATGCAGTCTATATACATCGACTGCAGTATGCATATACATGTAGGTGAATCCAATGTGCATACACTGTCAGGTGAATGCATTGTGCATCTATTATAGGAGAATGCAGCCAGCATATGGGTGAATGCATGCATATCTGCATATACATGTATGTGAATGCAGTCTACATGAATATAGTCTGCATATAGGTGAATGCAGTCTGCATGTAGGTGAACGCAGTCTGCATGTAGGTGAAAGCAGTCTGCATGTAGGTGAATGCAGTCTGCATGTAGGTGAACGCAGTCTGCATGTAGGTGAACGCAGTCTGCATGTAGGTGAATGCAGTCTGCATGTAGGTGAACGCAGTCTGCATGTAGGTGAATGCAGTCTGCATGTAGGTGAACGTAGTCTGCATGTAGGTGAACGCAGTCTGCATGTAGGTGAACGCAGTCTGCATGTAGGTGAATGCAGCCTGCATGTAGGTGAACGCAGTCTGCATGTAGGTGAACGCAGTCTGCATGTAGGTGAACGCAGTCTGCGTGTAGGTGAACGCAGTCTGCATGTAGGTGAACGCAGTCTGCATGTAGGTGAACGCAGTCTGCATGTAGGTGAACGCAGTCTGCATGTAGGTGAATGCAGTCTGCATGTAGGTGAATGCAGTCTGCATGTAGGTGAATGCAGTCTGCATGTAGGTGAACGCAGTCTGCATGTAGGTGAACGCAGTCTGCATGTAGGTGAATGCAGTCTGCATGAAGGTGAATGCAGTCTGCATGTACTAGCAGGTGAATGTAGTCTGCATATACATGTGGTTAAAAACAATCTGCATGTAGGTGAATGCAGTCTGCATGCTAAGATTAGTAAGAAGAATTCCTTGTTCTAGTTGGGAATGTGCTTGATGCTACATCATTCTGTCTGCATGTTCAGTGGTAGAGTACATGGCCATTCTACATGGTTATTACCTGTGTGGGGCTCCGATTCGTGCACAAGCTTGCATGGCTGCCACAGCTATGGGAGAGTTGGGCATGTAAATGCACACTCTGTCTCCCTTCTTTACTCCATGGCTCCTTAAAGTGTTAGCCAGCTGACATGTCATGGCGAGGAGTTCCCTTAACAGAAGAGGAAAGGGAGAATTGTCAACAGTCAGGCAAAGTAAAACATACAAAATGAAGCCAGGCATGCTAGTATTCAGATTCAAAATCACTAGAAATGTCATGGTAATAATATCACATGTCTAATCTGTTGTTCAAAATTCAACATCACAAAAATTTACAAACCTTGTTGCCAGGAGCTTGAAGGATTACCATTGGCAGAGCTGTATAGTTTTTGGCGTAAATGGCCGAAAATTGATGTACGCACGGATGTCATCCATAATCAAATCAACATGGCCTTATACATTAGTTATACTTATAAGTTTAACTTAGATTGATGAAGGTTGAGTAAACAATCACCTGTACGTAATCCTCACTTCAGTTCCTGGCTCATCCCTCTCCCAAATCAGAGCTACTTTGTCTGGCATTTTCTGCACATGTCTGTCCAAGGTATTAACTGTAATTTAAAAAAAAAAAGATTGTCAATATTACCTCTAACCACAGCACAGGGTATCTACCTACAGATGTATGCCTATCTTATAGTATCTGTATATGTAGAATAAGTTACAAGTAATGTAAAAGTGAAATCAATCCAGCCTTAGCTCACCAAAGAGATAGTCAAAGAAGACTATGTTAACATGTACTAGTGTCGTATTTTCTCAATTGAAGTATGCACAGTACTTTTTAAAAGTTTTCAAAATCCAAAAGGTGCTGCAAGTTGTTGCCAAAGTCAGAGCTCGGTTATTGCATGGATAAATGGGAAAAGGACCTCAAGTAGAGCTAGGTGGCACTACAGCATGGAAGCATGCAAAGCTGTGCACATTGCTTTTATTTCATGTACAACATTTTTCTACTCTAACTCTGAGAAGTTACTGGTGGCAGATGATTCACAACTTTCTAGAGACAATCCCAGCGTGCAGCACTAGGACTTTTACAAATTTAAACAAGGACGTTGTACAAAAGTTCTTGGGAAAAGAGAAGAAAACACCATAAATTTGAATTCATCCGGTTCAAAAGGTGCTCAAATAAAAATCGGTGGGGAAGGGGTGCCAACATTTTTGTCTGTGACTTGTCCCAAATCAGGGACTTTAATTGGGTTGCATGCTTTAATTAACAAAAAAACGGTATTTACACATTGTTCATTGTACCAGGGATATTCCCCTATAGCTTTTATTCAGAAGTACAATGAACAGTGGATTGCGTCCTGTCCTTAGGACTGAATCCCTTCTGGCAGGGTGCATATCATATGAGCGACACAAACTTGTACTAGTAAGCAAATGTGGATAAAAATTGAAATTTGAAACAAAAGATTTGAAATTTGACAATATAATAGTTGAACTATTCCATTCTTTATCTGGAGCCCTGTTCTGGTGTTGCAACATTGATTTCAATCCCTGGTGCACATTGCGGCAGGCTGCTCGCACAACACTCACTGCTAATGTCTCCGTCCGGAAATTGTAGGCAGGGCTTGAAATACTTTTCCTGCATACTTGTACCTGCACTGGTGCAGGTAACGGTAAAAAGTACCTGCACCAGACAAATTTTACCTGCACCACTCTGAATTTAGGAGGTATGGATCATGCTAAAAATAAAATTGGAACCATTTTTTTCTTTTATACTTGCAGGTTAATTAGGTACAGGTAGACACCAGAAATACCTGCACAGTTCCAATTTTACCTGCATTAATGCAGGTAGTAATTCGAGCCCTGGTAGGTAACGCACTGTGCATCAAGCTGAGTTTGAAACTAGGTTGTGCCAAACTATGGTTATAACAGTGCAACTGGGTAACCAAAGTATTTCAAAGTCTAGAAGATATATGTGAACAAAGACAAGCCCAGGAGAAGATTAGAACAGACATGGCATAGAGCCAAGGGGAAACAGTATCCTGGGTTCTGCCAGATCACAACGCAGCCCCACCAACTGTTATGCCAAAAGGGTGCGGAACAGTTGCTAGCCCTTGAACCCCACTGTTACAATACTTTTGGTGGCTACAACGGTTAACGTTATTACAAATTGCACAGCTTACGTTAGTTACAGCCCAGGCCTATTTTACCTGCTGGCTATACAACTTACAACATGAATTTTTCCTTGAGCGAGGCTTTAGACACACTCAGTGTGTCAATAGCCAAGCTGTTTTTTGGCTACTGACACACTGAGAGGGAGACCAGAGACTGACGAATAATGGCGGAGAAGTCATGTGACCAGCTCTGATTGGCTGGCATACCTGGTGTGTCAATAGCCAAATCGCCAAAATCGCTCAAATGTTTATTTGGCATACTAGTAGTAGTACTGTACTCAGTGTGTCAATATCCACAGCATTTTCCCTTTGCTGTGGGCAAGGAGGTGGCTATTGTGCTGTGAATAGTGCAAAAACCCAGCAGCCCAGAAGCACAGGAATTTGTGTCAAGCAATTAATCAGTAACGTTAACGTAGCGTAGCAATAGTTAATTAGTCTTGCTCAATAATGCTAAGTTTAATGTCTTATTTAAGTTTGAACCATTCATATGATCATCCTCAGGGTTAGTTCTATATTTAGATTAGGGTTGACAGGATGATGATGTGCTATTGATATGTTTTTAGAGTCAGTTTTGCAGCTAAAACCTTAACTCACGTTGGGGGCGTGGCAACAAATAAAGACTTTGCTTAAGGGGCTAGCGACGGGGAGGGGGTATGAGGTAACGACCAGGGAAAGGGGTGGGGTTTACAGTATTTCTGACTAGAGTACCTGCTTCTATTCAAGCAGGCTGTATCTTCTTGCAATTGACAGAACCACCTTAAATAACAATTTATCCAATGAGTTTTATAGTAACTACTAAACAGTATCGCCACGCCAAAGGCTACCAACAGTGTTTAACAATGCACTGTTTTGTTTACAGATCAAACTTACTGAAGTGCAACTTTCGAGTACAGTAGTACAACATTAACGTTACGTTACATGCTGGCTGAACTGTCGTTGTTCAATGAGGTTCTCACCTGAGACGTTGAGCTGGCCTCCAAGAAACCACTCTATCTTCCCTGCTGACATATCACAGTCACTCACACGGTCGAAGGACTTGATCCACTGTATGCGAGACTTCGCAAGTGTTCCCCAGAAAGTGTCGGGTTCCCTCAGAGAGAAGTCGTACAAATCCTGGTGGGTGTGGACCCCAGGGAAGCCGTCTGCCTCCGGCATGGGGGTCGTGGTCTGTACAGACGCCTTGGCTGGCGTGGTGGAGAGACATCGTGCCACACTTCTGCCGAACCTGGCCGGTGGGAACACACTTGTACGGATAGAAAAGGACGATTTAACTGCTCGGTCTATCGTTTTGAGCAACGCCGCCGCCATGTTGTCACGTGATGTGAAACGTTATAAAACCGCCAGAGCCTAGCCTCCGCTTGGAGAGTAGGCTACCTCAATGGGCTACCCTTTCTGGGACCCAAGGCTATGCGTGTAAATTTGACATTCACTTAGAAGTTGGGACTTCGCTTGGAACTTCTCAGCACTGGAAGACCAGTTACTGTAAAAACTTCAGCTCTGGACTCCCAGTGCTGACGTTTATAAAGCACTGGAACGTAACAGTGTTTAACGTTATAACGTAAAATTAAAATGTCTTAGAGCCTCATGTGATCTTATCTGGCGAAGATTGACACTACGGGTAGACAACTATCAACCGTATAAAAATAGGTTGTTATTATACAGCTCACAGATGGACAACACATTCTACCTTGTGCGGCAAAGTAGCGCCTTTTTTTCAGTTTTACAAACAATGTTAAAGTAGTTATGGGTAGAAAACTATCACCTACTCTGTCTGGTTACGAGCAACGAAAGTGCGAAAAGGAACGAAAAGGAACGAAAAGGAGCGAAAAGGAACGGAAAGGAGCGAAAAGGAACGAAAAGGAAAGTACCGAAAGTGCGAAAAGAAACGAAAAGGAAAGTACCGAACGTGGAAAAGGAACGAAAAGATCGGATAGGAACGAAAAGGAACGAAAAGGAAAGTACCGAAAGTGGAAAAGGAACGAAGTATGAAGCAAAGTGAAACAAAATCGATGGGAACATAAGGGAACGGTTCAGTGATCGGCAAATGCATATGAAACGGGCTTTATTTTTACATTTTGCGGCTTGTTCCCGATTAAAAGAGCCCCAATGGTTCAATGAAAGAATGAATATTGATGAGACCTACCTATGCATATCATATGCATATGTTCATGTACTTGTTAATGTGGTTCTAACGTTCCTTAGAATATCCATACTACTTTTATATTATAGAAGAAATGGATCATGTCGACAACGATTGCGCACTTTTCATTGTAAAATGCCACGCTATGTTGATATAGTTGTTTAAAAATGCAATGCTAGCAAAGTTACAAGTATATACATGTATATTGCTCAATTTGTAAGAGCTCCCACCGTATTGGGAATTCTTGTTCCTTTCTTTTTTTCACACTCTCATTAATATTAATACAACGCCTTTGTTTTGCGACCAGGACATCCATTCAGCGAGGGCCTGATGTCAATCGCAAGAGGCAGACATTATTTATTTGTAGTCATTTTGACGGAAAGTTGTTGGGGGGGGGGGGAGGGGCTTCTTTTGAAAGCCGTTGAGTAGCGCGCCTGAAAAATGTTTAACGGGTTGACATTCTGGTGTAGATTATTTTTGTGCGGTTCCAAAAATGTCATTTCTATCAGACGTAAACAAACGCGAGTCATTTGCATGCGGCGCTCCCATCTTGGGAGAACAGAAGCCACCCAAATACAACAGCAACGCTACAATCTTGCCTTATTCTGAAAATGTATATTAATCGATATTTATCTATTACCCACCAGTAACTGAATTTTAGTCCTTACTTTCTTATCTCAGTTCCGTTTCCTTGTATTTCGCTGATCTTCGAGAATAATTTAGCCACACGAACGCAACAGCCTGAAACAGTGCCGTAAAAAGTTGATATTGCCAAATTCTGGGTAAAATAAAACACGTTTCATGGGCTTCTAACGCCCGCAGTACCGTTTCCTTATTACCTGCATGTATGCAGGTATGGTTTTGATGCTGGTGGAAACTTTTCGGTAGCCGGGGATGTAGGGCGCTGTATCTCGTGAACGGATGGTGCGAGCACGACGATTTTTGGTACGTGGGTTGGGGGTGGTAGCCTAACACTCAGGTTTGATTTTGGGCCTCCTGGCGTTTGAACTTGACATTGCAGGTGGCATTTTTGGTGTTTTTTGGGCACTTTTGGCGCTGTGTGTCCGGAACGATACGCGCGATTGCGACGATTTTTGGTGCATGGGTGGGGGGTTGTTGCCTGTTGCCTAGGATTGACTTTGGGCCTTGTCGCGTTTGAACTTGACCCGGCAGGTCGAATTTTGTGTCCGGGAGGGGTGTTTCCGGAGTTATATCTTCTGAACGGCTGGTGCTGGCGCGATGATATTTGGCACATGTGTCGGCGGTGGCTGAATAATGCTCAATTTTGATTTTGGCGCCCTTGGTGCTTGAACTTGACATTTTAGGTTACCTTTTGTGCGGGCACGGGGCGTGCGCTGTATCTCCGGAACGCAAGGTGCCATTGTGTTGCCATTTGGTACGTGAGTTGTTTGTGGTGTCCTGGTGGTCAGGTTTGATTTTGGGCCTCCTAGTGCTTGAACTTGATACTGTATAGGTTGACCCTGTTTTAGTGTGGTTGGGGCATCCACCCAATATCTGCTTGGTTTTAAAAACAGATTATGGTTGGGTGTAGAACCATCATCTGGTCTGCGCCACCTTCAATGTATCAGGTTACTTAGTGGCACTGACAGTTTGCCAGATGACGGGAGTGTGCCAGATTATATATCTGTTGGTCAGGTATAATTGGAGTTTGCTTATTACTCTTTGTGGTGTTTCTAGAGCTGTATAGTACTGAGTTTTAAGTTCCGGTACAAGTTCCTTTACCCTGTTGGCAATCATGGTTGAACTTGAACTTAAACAGAAGAAGATGCAATTTTCTAATGTGGAGGAGAACTGTATAGAGTGTGGGCATAAGAGAAAGGTATGTGCATGATTTGTCCTGTGTTTCTTTTTGTTTCTTTGGTAATGCCATTTCCATACTGTATACAGGTAATTTGTTGTTTTGGGCTAGTCATATTCGCTTGGTTTTTGGGCCTGCTTAATCTATGGTACAGGCAGGGTTAAGTGGTGGAGGCTTAGCTTTGTTCTGTTTTAAATTCAGTATCGTTTGTTGCATTTTGTCGCGGCAAATATATGATGAAATTCCCCTTCTAAGCAACTGCTCATTGGTTTGCGGGGATGTTTGCTGGGTGTTTGCTTTGACTACAACAGCTTCTGAACTTTTCAAAGCTTCCATTGCCAGCAGCTTGCCATCTATAAATGGGATTGACAAGGACATTTTTCATAGTAAATTATGCTGTTAAATTTGGCTTAGATACTACAGGAGATTTAGGTTTGGGTTGGATGGATTGAATGAAAATATCATACCACCCTGGGGACTAACTGTTGCTGCTGCATGGGGGCTACCACTATTCATGTTGTCTAATTTCTATGGAACTACAGATAAAAGTATCATTGGTCAAATTATGCGAGTAACATTCCGATGTCAAGTGAATAACACCCCAGAAATAAATCTTTAATGAATATCATTGGAAGAACACAAACCAAGGAGACTTAGCAGCTGCATTAGGTCAGTACATTGAAATAGGAAGATATTAGTATATCATGTGACAGAGTAACATGTGCATGGGCCATCTGAGACAAAAAAAGGTAGCGTCTCAACAACTTCAAAGTACTGTGGTTGGTGACATACTTAAGAAATCCAAAATAAGTAATGTTCATCCCTGTCCAAACTTACAAATTCAGAAAATGGAATTTCAGAGTCAGACTTTTGCATGGTGCACAACCAACACAGTAAAAAGCTCATTTTTCCAACCACGTACCACAGACAAAAAGGCAAAAATACACAACAGGTCTACAGAAACCCAATACATTTCATGCAGGCCTGAGGTCTACGAACTCTTGTTCTCATTGATTTTATTTTAGTTTGCTTCATACTTTGTTCCTTTTCGTTCCTTTTTTGCACTTTCGGTACCCAGGTGCACCAAAAATTCAGCTGTGCACCCAATTTTTTTCTCTGGGTGCATCGCTGCCCCCAAATATTTCCATAGGTTGGCGTAAGTTATGATATCAAAGTATATTCTTAATCTATGTGTAAAAAAGATAAAATTTCTGCCACAGAACATGTTTACGAATTGGAAGTTAGAATTTGGTTTCATCGATATTTTCAATTCAATACTCCAAAACTGGGCGTACCGCGCCGACATCGAGTGCCACGAACTGACAGAGTTCCGCCAGTGGCCAAGGTGGCATTAGACTAGTCCTTCCCGACAAAGGGAAAGTACATGTATTGTACTGCATGTTGTTTCCAAATCCTACATACCAAGGGACAGGCGTTGAGGCTTTTGTATTTGTTACAGTGGTAGCGAGGCTAAATATATGTCTCTGACTCTCTTTCTGATATCACAGGAATTTGTGCGGAATGTGACAGTGGTCCTGGCGGAAGGCGTCTCAGTGCTGCCTCGTTGTGGATTTCCTTGGAAATCTTCATCAGCTTCTTCAGAAGACATTCCATGACTTAATGTATATATGTCTTGATGGACATGGGACCTTTCCCATACATTTGACAAGGTATTGTATTGTGTAAAAGCAGGCAATGCTTATAGCATTAGCCGTGTTAGCAGCATTGTATATTGTTTAGGAAGTATTGCCAGTCTGTATGTAGACTGGTGTGCCCGTTTGACTCCCTTTGGCCGGCTATACTCCTTTGCCAGCTTTGATACTACAGTAAAACCTGCCCGAGCGACCACCTCTTCTCAGCGACCACCTGGCCATTTCGACCGCTTTTTCTCGGTGCCGATTTTTTCCCCATTGACGTAAGCATTAAGCGACCTTTTCTCAACGACCACCTGGCCAACGCGACCGCGACCGGCCCAAATTGGGATCCATAACGACCGCATCATTTTCAAAATTGAGGTTTTAATCGATTTTTGATGATAACTAGCGCAATTTTGTGCCGAAATCGTTGTAAGAAAATCCGAATTTAGTTGTTACAGAAGATTTAAAAAAAGATCTATATCATTATAAAGTGAACGAATGCTGAAACGTATATAGCCTCATACTTTTTAAAGAAAGATCTGTGTAGCTCATACCTTTTTAAGAAAGATCTGTACGTGTGAGTGCTTTTGTCCAATTGTACTGTACATTCAGCCGTGGGTAAGTACGCTATCGGGACGTACCGGGCATCGAATTCGAAAGGTGCACCGTAGTTATTTCAGATCAAGAACATAGCGACGCATTAAGGCTTGTATGGTAGTTAACTGACAGCATCAAAGTTCCCTTACTGTCTAAAACGTTACTTGAGCTTTAAAACACTGTATCGTATAAAAATTCGATAAAAGCTTGGGGTTAAATTGACAATTTACAGTGTGCATGTTGTATTTGACATTAAAGATCTAGCTTCTTTGCGTGCGTGCAGTGTGCTTGCTATTTGCCATTCAACACAACGGAAACCATTTATACTTTGCATCGGGCATGTTTTGAGTCGATACTCCTCTCAGCGACCACCTGTCCAAATCGACCGCTTTTTTCCGGTCCCCCGGGTGGTCGACTTGGGCAGGTTTGACTGTATCTGTAAGGCACCATAGGGTCTGCTTGCAGACTAGGTTTATACTCATTTTCCTGGTCCGGACCGCTTTTGAAGGAGCTGACGTTTGCCCTTTTTCGTAATAAATTTTTGCGGGTTACTATTTTGTTGAATCCTAGAGCGGCTTGTTTCTGTGCCGTTTTTAACCGCTCAAAGTATGACATAATGATGTAAATGTGGGAACATACTATAGTGCATTAGATATCAATTTCATACAGACCTCCTTATCCAGAATATTTCCCTCTTTAACGCTCTGGTATTGCTTAGATTGTCTTTAAAAGAGGAAAGCTCTGTAGAAACGTGTCATCGAGATGTCGGAGAGCAGCGTCCAAAGCAGAAACAACAAACATCGCAATCACTCTGCTTTGTTGTTTCCGTATGTTTTTAAACGATTGTTTAAATTCGGGAAGGATCTTTTCTATTAACTTTTCTGATAAATTTTCTAATAAGTTTTTTAGACGCTTGAAATCCCCGTGAATCAGTTTTAGGGGCGAAATCACAGAGGGGTGAATAAGCTGTGACACTGAGGTTCATGATGAAGCATTCGTTTCAGATAGTAGTAACTGGCCATGGTCGTCAAATAATGGGGCTAAGGCCACATCAAGTAAATTTTAAGGATGACATCCTCTGCAGACTGAAAAATAGTGAGATATGGCGAAAAAAAGATGGGTAAAAAGACAAGCTTTTCGAAATATACGCAATAAACGTAAAAAAACAATTGAAGTGACAAAACAGTTTCACTGATATTTTTAAAGTCTGTTTTTTTTTCGATCGGTCCAAGAAGAAGAAAATAACACGTTTTGCACCCGTACGATACGATGTACTGGTCCCTACATCTAACTGTTGGTATACCATACTATGTGTTTTAGTTCTATGTTCAACCTTCCTAACCACTTAGATTTCATACTGACGCCAACTTTTTTTTATTCGCTCGCTCGCATCGGTTTTAGAGTTCCCAGAGAATGTCATCCATATAATCAAATCAACATGTCCTTAGACATGTAACAGTTTCTAATGGCTCCACAATGATAGATTTCAGCATAAGTGCTGTAGAAACTAAACTGAGTGTTGATTTTTTGTCTCTTGTGTAACAATACCCTTGTACACCATCGGAACGGATCTGTCCCTGGTGCTGAACAACTATCCTTACCCTATGTCATGTAGTCCAACAATGTTTCCTTCCATACTAGTGATATCGCTGTCATTCTCGTTTATATATGTGGGTTATATCGGTGGCAACGTTTTTCTACCTGTCGGTCTGTTGGTCTATATATTGGTAGGTTGTGACAAACACTTATTATAGATTTCGGACCCTCATGTGGCTTAATTTGGTACTTCATCGGAACTTCTGGTTGTTGTATCTAGTGCTTGTTATTATAACGATTTTTTTTGTTGACAGATCTTGTACCCGGAAAGCATTGACAACAGTTTGGTCCTCTAGCAGCTCTCTTGGAAAGAGGGAGGAGCCACGATGTCAAAAGTACATGCTAGTTCAAAAAGCTCAACATTTACAACAAAATTAATCATCATCATCTGGTGTATTTTGCCAGCCAGTAGGTACCCAATGACTAATGAGGCTGTTTAACGTAGTCGAGGCACCTCCTCGAGCACGAGATCCCAGTTTTACATCCCTCCAGGAAAAAGACTTCGTGGAATGACCATGTTTGGTCCGGCTACAGTAATCCGGTCAACCTTGGTTGGGGGACTCCCATCCAAGAACTGTCCTGACAGCGTGTTGCTTTAAGTTGGGCGAAACTCACCCAACTGACAGGCGTGACCACCAGTGATAAGTCGCCGATGTTTACAACAGGTTTCGATGCACAGCGAGCATGGCCAACTCCTAAAAATTGCTTCAGCATACAGATGTTGATGTCCAACCAAATCAGCTTGGAATTTTGAAGACTGTATTTGTTCCCCTAGACAAACTCACCTCTAGGAGTCTTTATAACCAGATAAAATCACAGAATGTTATAGAAAGTAAATGTATTGATGAGTGGATTGAACTACTTGATGTTACAATTTTAGATAAGAAGTTAATTTGGAAAAATTTAATTGTTAACATTAAAGAGAACAAATTGAAAGAACTTAATTTCAAACTCCTGCACAACATTTTACCCTGTGGATTAAAACTAAATAAGTGGCAAATTAAAAACAAACTGGGTGAAATATACAGCCCTGTATGCACACTATGCAATGAAAAAGACACCTATGTCCATATGTTCTATAACTGTAGAAAGCTGGGGTTGTTTTGGAAGGATGTTGGAAATGTGTTGTATCGAAAAGGATTACATGTCAAAATAACAAAACCACTTATATTTCTTGGAATCAGTAATATATGGTCTGTTAACAGGATAATCTCGATTGCAAAGTTCTCTATTTTTAAACAGTGGTTGAGACATATAGATACTAATACAGAGTTATACAGCAACATATTTCAAACATTTTTGACAGACCTAAAGTTAATGTCGCACATAAATTGAAATATCCATGTTTCTGAACATATATAGTATGAAATAAGAAAAACAAAGTCTTGAGTAATTGCTGTCTTGCCCACAAGCTGGCAATATGACTGGTACTGTTGAGATGCAGATGTATCCGCTTTTTATTTGTATTTCGATGCTTGCCATTTAATACTTTTGTTCTCCCTTCGTGAGCATTTACTTGTTGCATTTTATAAAGGGAGAGGAGCTAAGTTCTTTAGTGCCAACGTTCATACTTTTTTCAGACAGTACTAGTGTAGTCCTGAAGTCAGGGGACATGTTGTGAAATATAATAACTCGTTATATATATGTGTATGTTTGACATAATCTATTTTGTTATTGTTTGTTACCATGGTTACTTACACACTTCATTGTATCATTGATTGTAACATTGTGAATGAAGAATAAAATGTGAAAAAATTAAAAAAAAAAAAAAAACTCCTAAAAATTGCTGACGCATTACTCCGAAAATGTCCTCTAGAGTTCGCAGACTCGTTGTCCAATCGATTATCACGCAATGTGACAGAGATTTTATAAGCTAAGAACCTACAGAAAGTTTAAGCATTTGTATGAAAGAGAAAAATACCCGAATATAACAAATTTTAGCTATCGCCGAGCCATGACTAAACTAAGGATCAGCGATCACCCATGTTGGAAATTGAAGCTGGTAGATACAACCGAACTCCTCCTAATGATAGACTATGTATATTTTGCGCTGAGAACCACATGCATGTAGAAAATGAAATACACTTTGTCCTAGAGTGTTCTCTGTACAATGATCTGCGCAATACATTCACTAGCCACATGTAGATCAGAAATATACCCACCTAACGAAGGAAGATATCTTCAAATATCTTATGTCATCATCTGACAACGATATACTAGAAAATCTCTGTTAGTCTACAAATGTTTTAGGAAGAGAAAAGAAGCATGTAAAATATACTATATGTATAACTTTTCCTTTACTACCTTTTGTATCAAACTGACTGCATGGTCCTCATGGTTGGGGAGGCAACAGACGATAAAGAGGATAGTGAATGTGTGAGTTGAAGGTTCTGTACATGTAAGAAAAACAAATTTCTAGTAGACATGTACACATATATATACTTTATAGAGATACCCTTTCTGTAACTATATCACCAATTCAAGGTAAACCAGGGGAACCATTCACACAGTACTATGCTATATGATTGGCAGATCAGTCTATATATGACCACAACCCACAAAATATCTCTAACACATTGTAACTAGTCCATACCACGGCATAAAATGTAGTCTTTCAAACATTTATACAATGCATATGCATGCTACAGGTTAGGCTGGGTTTGCCTGAAGCTTGCTCTGAATATACTGGGTCAGGGCTTTAGCCAGCTCGAAACTTTTTTCCGTCAGCCAATCGTCGCGAAAATTAATTAGAAGGACCAACGTCCTTGGAAGGACTGAACTGAGACCTTGAAAAACGGGTTTTAATGAGATTATCGTACGCGAAAGGGCACCGACACACATTGTCAACAATCATAACAATAGCAAAACAAACAGTGTGTGGCTTTTACGGCCGTGGATGGCGTCCCCAAGCCGCCTGAAGCTTCCACCAAGGATTTTTGTCCGTCAAGGTTGACGGATTGGTTTGAAAATTTTTCCGTCAGACGCAACAAATTTCCGTCAATTGACAGAAAAACGGACGCTGGCTAGAGCCCTGTACTGGGTATACTTGAATGTAGTCTAAATTTTCCTTAAAATACACCAGCTTGACTTCCCATATTTTGAGAAATAATTTCACACTACAAAACAATTTAATTGATGGAGCACACCGTGTACACATTGTTTTATGCAGAGCCTGTTTCTAAGAATTTCTTACATGTAAGAATTTGGTTGCTTTCCCCCTATGATAGTGGTAGGATCTTTAACAGAATTCTTTAGAAGACAGTGCGCATGTTGTAGTAGAAATTGCAATACAGGACAATTGGCGATTGTGACTGCACCCTGCACCAAGGACAACAAAATAATGCCTTGCAGTAACAATGTTGGTCAGCTTTCTAAATGTCCACATGATCGATTCTCCAGATAAATGTTGCTTCTCTGATTATGATTGGTAACTGGAACTGTTATATTGAAGAATCAGCACTGGTCCTATAAGTGCGAGCTTCACGAACTTGTGTCATTTAGCCTCTAGCCCCTGAAGACACCGGTTTTGCCGACAGGCTGAATAAAGGTTCAGAAACTTGAACTATGCGGCTCCAGATGTCTCACTGAGGGATGACTGTGGTGCGATAGGTGTCAGTTAGCTGAGGGATAAGTCCACTCTACTATATACAGCAATGGTCCTATAGTTAATCAAAATTAAGTCACCTTTAGAAAGTCACTCAGATGAATCCTAACCTGTTAAACCTTTGCCACCACTCATAGACACTCTAGATCTTGATGTACATAACAATAAATAGATCTAGTCTCTGTCCTTTTCAAAGTTCTCCAGAGGGTAGTTCTCTGGATACTGTGCCACATGTTTCCTCATCTGCTCTCTCTGCTGCTGCAGGTGCGGGAGCATCTCCCTGTACGTGTCGTAGAAGAGCTCTGAGGGAGGGGGCTTCTTTTTCTTCTCCGCTCGCTGGAATGCCTGCATGACCTGGAAAGAGAGGGAATGTAAACTTTGTTGCAATATGGGCTACGCCCGACTTTAGAAAGCTGTATAGTATGTAGCATTAGCATTGACAGCAAATTTGAATGTGAAAGTCCACCCATGTCCAGTATCAGGGTGAAGTGCACAAAGTTGTTCTAAGTTAAGTTAGGTGGTAGAAGTTGTCCAAAGTTGTCCGAAGTTGTCAAAAGTTACGACGTCATCCAAACCATTACGTCATCCTAACTTGGGACAGTCAGCTGGGTGGTGTACGAGGTTATCCTAAGTTGTCCGAAGTTATGACATCATCCTAACCATTGCGTCATCCAAACTTTGGACAGGCAGCCAGGTGGTGTACGAAGTTGTCCGAAGTTGTCCGAAGTTATGACGTCATCTTAATCATGAAATAATCCAAACTTTGTACAGCCAGCCGGGTGGTGTAGGAACTTGTCGGAAGTTATGAACGTGATTAGATCGAGATCTACATAGTCTGTGATTTTCGCGTGATATAACTAGCCGTCACCTATCAGTGGGAGTACGAAGGCGTAATTTACTTATGTCTTATGGGAATAAGAATTTACTTCTTTAATATTTATATGAATATTTTATAGAAAATTGTATATAGAGTCCATTCCAAGACACCATGAGGGTTTTTAGGCGATATTTATAATTAGTCTTAATAGAATAAGAATAGAAGAATGGATAGTCAGAGTAGTACAGGCCATGTACAGACATGCTAAATCCAGTGTACGTGTGAATGACAGCTACAGTTCAGAGTTTGAGGTTAAAGTCGGAGTCCACCAGGGCTCTGTGCTTAGTCCTCTGTTATTCATCATTGTTATGGAAGCATTGTCCCGAGAGTTTAGGACTGAGTGTCCATGGGAGATGCTCTATGCGGATGATCTGATGCTGGCTGCAGAAACACTAGAAGATCTGAAACAGAAGTTCATCTGCTGGAAGAGCAGTATGGGGGCACATGGTCTCCGAGTGAACATGGGAAAGACCATGGTACTGCACAGCAGACTTACCGACACAGGACCAGTAAAGGAGTCTGGGAGGTTTCCCTGCGGCGTGTGCCAAAAGGGTGTAGGAACCAACTCCATTTTCTGTGCAATGTGTCAGCACTGGATACACAGAAGATGTACCAACATCAAGGGCAGTCTGAAGGAAGACCCCAACTTTGCATGCAAGAGGTGCAAAGGCGAACTTCCTCCAGCTCCTGAACCGACAACACAGCTAGTGACAGTAGGTGAAGAAAACCTTAAAGTCGTTCCCACTTTCTGCTACCTGGGTGACATGATAAGTGAGGCTGGGGGGTGCTCAGATGCTGTGACTGCCAGGGTCAAGTCTGCATGGAAAAGCTTCCATGAACTACTCCCAATTCTCACTAACAACTACATCCCTCTTAAAAACCGGGGGCATGTCTTCAACTCTTGTATCAGGAGCGTTCTACTATATGCTTCTGAGACTTGGGCAGTTACAACAGAGGACATGAGGAGGCTAACTAGGAGTGATAACGCCATGGTCCGCTGGATATGTTCTAGAAAGCTCTCGACCACCCTGTCTACTGAGCAGCTAAGAACCAGGCTTGGGGTTCATAGCGTACAGGACACAGTAAGATTCAATAGACTGTGCTGGTACGGCCACATCCAAAGAATGGATGAGGAGAAGTGGCCCAGGAAGATCGTGGAATTCAGCACAGAGGGAAAGAACCCTCGTGGTCGACCACGAAAGAGATGGTTGGACAACATAAAGGAAGACATCAACCTTCTCAACCTACACAGTATCAACCCAAGTGACAGAGGACTCTGGCGAGATGCCATCAGGCCCCCTCATCATCAGCGTGCAAGCACGTCTAACCCCCACAGGATGGGGAACAACAGACGTTAAACCGGGGAGTGAGTGAGTGGAGTGAAAACAATATCTGAGCCACAATAATTAAATTATTTTCAAAAAATTGACTAAGAAAATACTCATTTATTTGAATTTCTTTGAATATTTTAGAAACATTTTGAAAGTAACTGTACAAAAATATCTTTATTTAGAATAATTGTGAAACCTCTCTGTGATTATTTCACCTTTACAAATATTTACAAAAAATGGTAAACCTGGCCAAATGGTAAAATTAGTTTATTGCCCCCATAAAAGTAAGCCCTATTGTTGCATCTGACAGTGTATATTTTTAGATTTCAATGCTGGGCACTGGTGGATCCTTTGTGGTGGGCCATTGTTGCATGGCACCCAACCATACTTTGCAAGGATGTGTGAATTACTATCTTCCCAGCCCACCGAACCATTACAAAAAATGGTAGAAAATGGTAAATAATGGTAGAATGCTGTTATCATTATTTAGAAACCATTAGAAGTATCCAATTCAACGCCATCAATATTTCCAAAGTTTTACAAGACCAGGGAAATATTTATAAAGTTGAAACAGTGTTAAAAATATTTCTGAAGTATCAAATGTCCTAGACATATAATTACAAAACTTTAAAATCAATTCTAAACAATGGCAACAAACATCCGCATGGTGTCTTGGAATGGACTCCGTATGCTGTGTATTATATTTACATATATTTAAAGTTTTTGCTATGTATTAAGTAACTTTGCACAACTTCGTACACTTGTTGACCTTCACTGCCCACTGTCTGAAGTTAGATGACGTCACGCAACTTTGGACAACTTCGGACAACTTCGTACACATGCCACCCTACCCTGCATACTGTCCGAGGTTAGATGAAGACACGTAACTTCGGACAACTTCGTACACATGCCACCCTACCCTGCCTACTGTACGAAGTTAGATGAAGTCACGTAACTTTGCACAACTTTGCACAACTTCGTACACATGCCACCCTACCCCGCCTACTGTACGAAGTTAGATGACGTCACGTAACTTTGCACAACTTCGGACAACTTCGTACACATGCCACCCTACCCCTCCTACTGTACGAAGTTAGATGACGTCACGTAACTTTGCACAACTTCGGACAACTTCATACACTTGCCACCCTACCCCGCCTACTGTACGAAGTTAGATGACGTCACGTATCTTTGCACAACTTCGGACAACTTCGTACACTTGCAACCCTACCCAAATAAATTATTTGACGTCATCTGTGACTCCAGATATAGCCTCAAAGCCAGTAAGAAACGGTTGTAACTTCGTACAACTTCGTACACCCTAACTTCGTGCACTTCACCCTGATACTGGACATAGCTCTGAAAGTCACCCTACTGACGGGCGTACGTCATCTGATTTGTGGCCTCAGTTTTAGCGAGCATTGTCCAATTCTTGAAGGTGAGAATCAATTGTGAATCATCGGATTGACACTTGAGTAGCATGCGAATGTTAACAGGCACCTAAGACTTTTGGCTTAAAGTTTATGTAAAACTTTTTTCTAATTCAGGCCACACCAATTTAATTTGTTGCTTCTCTGATTTTTTTTCAGAAAAAAAATTGGACCAGCAGGTCGAAAAAAACAATTTATATATAACATTTAAATAAAAAGGCTGGGGTGGAGAGATCGAGAGGCTTACTTAAGCAGGGCTCGTAGAACCACTTGCGCACCCCTGCCACGCAAGTAGTTTTCTCTGTGCGCAAGTTGTTCAGAAAGCCAGGTTGCGCACGGCGCAACTTGATTTTTTGGGTAAACAAAACGATCCTTAAGTTACAGGCACTTTACTAAAAAGATATCAGAAAATGTATGCCCTGTTTTGGGGATGTACGCCTTTGGTAAGCCCTAATTTTCCGCCGGAAATTTCGCTCAAAGTTCAAAATTTGCGGATTTCGGCCGCTATAGAGCCGCTATTCTAAATCTACTTTCAAGTCTCGCGCAAAATCTCGCACTAACTCACATGTCGCGAATCGCGAGAGTCATACCCCATTGGCCATTTTGGCGTGACGTAGCGCGACTGGGCGCTGCTATTGGTGGAATATCTGATGACCCAACGCGGGAAAAATCACGCAGCAAGGCATGAAGCTTGACAATGTAAAAAACTTACGTCCTTGCCGATAAGTACATGTATATATATATATATAGGCTTATTTTGAATTTTTTTTGCTTGTTTGGGACAATACTGTCGATGGAATGCGGGAAAAACAGCTAGTGTGGCGATGACTATACTGGGGAGGGGTGCACGGTCGGCACTGTCAAACGGAGGTCAAGATTTTTTCACGGTTCTTTGAGATATTATTTTTGTTGCAATCTTTATTTTTGAAAGATCGATAAATGGATGTTGTTTATTGAGAAAAGTGCGCTAATTTGCCCTGCATCTTTTTTTTGCTATATTTCTTCAACTGAAATGAACTGTTTTTACAGATAATTGATAAGTAGCTATAGTAGCAACTTGGAAGTGGCGCGACCTGAAATGCTGATGGCGCAAGTTGGTTTTTGATTTAGGTTGCTGCCTGCGCAACCTGGCTAAAAAAAGTATTTCAAGGCCTGCTTAAGTCACACAACACAGACATTTAAACAACAGCTTGAGGTTTAACGAATAATAAGTTAACAGATTTCCTTGGCACATTTTCTGAAAGGAATGACTTCTTTTGATCTAGTTTCAAATGTTCACTGATGACTTTACCATACCAATATACTAGTACTTTCGTGTAGTAATGATACTTTAAAGAACGGCAGAGAGCAACATTTCAAAGAAGGTGTGTGAAGGCGATACACACATGATTTTAGAGAAATTGTGGCTTGTACCCCGAACTCGATCATACCCGTTTTTGGTATTCCTAAAGTGCATCCTATTGTATTTCTTTCCGCGTCAACGCCAGTCACCTTGTGGCCCTTAACTATCGGAATTCCCATAGGCCCAAAACTGTGCTCTGCTACCTAAACATAAGCTTGTCTCCTTGTGTTAACCCCTTGTGTTAACCTCATTGCAATACTCTCTTAATGTGCTTACCTCGTTCCTGGCCTGTTTCATCCAGGCTTTTTCCTTCTCCATATCCCACCAACCCTGGTTCACCATGTAATGTCTCAGCCGACCAATGGGATGGTCCTGCTTATCCCAGTAGTTCACCTCGTCCACAGACCGATACGCTGTGCTGTCGTCACTAGTGCTGTGGTGACCAATCCTATGGAGGGTGACATTATCAGTACATGAACAAAACAAATGTCCACCACTATCTCCGTGCACAGTTTCCAACTTCTTAGTTCATTGCCTTGTAGTGGTCTCGTGACCTTGCTTTGAACAAGTTTGTTACAAAAAAAAGATTCTGTTCCCAAAATCTAAACGTCCACCAGTTTAATCATGGAGTTCCAGTTTTATTGTGAGCTTGGGAGTGAGCTCCCATATCTCAGTCACCTTCAGTCATGTACATTCAAATGCAAGTATCGTAAGCAGTAAGTAAGAATCATGTAAGAAATACGTAGCAGCCATTAATGACCTCCTTCGGATCAATATAATTGCGCATATCCTTGGAACTTGATACATAATTATGATGCATAATTATGTATAATTATGCAAATTTAGACTAATCCCAGGGAGACGTTTATAGCTGCTACGTATTACATCGTTTTTACTTACAACTTATGATATCCGCCCATCTGGATGTAAGGTGAGTGAGACATGGGAGGTCACTCCAGAATAAAACTGGAAGTCCAGAATTAAACTGGAGGGTGGTTTTATGACACTGTTGCATGACACTATTTCCTAGGAAATATTTCTGAATCAATGCACTTTCTTTGGCTACAACCAACTTTCAAGGTTTCAAGTCCTTTTGCCTATTTATCATAGGACAGTGAACTGCTGATCGGGCAAGTGGATGTTCACCATACTTGTTTCATTGGGTTAATGTGATTTTTCAAACTCACATCATAATATAAGGCAAGTTGTTTTCATGTCTAATATTTCGAAAAATAGTGAATTGTGTGCAAAAATCCAGGGGAAATGCGTACAGAAAACCTGAACTTCAATATCTAGGGGGTCCCTGGGTAGTAAAACCTCAATTTTGGAGAAAACAAATAAACGCACTGTCCAAAATATGCACTTACAGGTACTTAGATTGAAGCCACTTATTAGGAAAAGCAAATTTTCCCAGGATAATATATTGATAGAAATAGAGAGGGGCAGGTACAAAAAAATGTCCGCTGACGAGAAAACATGTAAATACTGTTCAGGGAAAGCAGTGGAAGATGAACTACATTTCATTTGTCAATGTTCCCATTACAATTCCGAAAGAAAGATTTTATCCCCTTACCGACCAACAAAAAACAATCTTCTTGCTTAAGTCGTCCAACTCCTTTATATATGAAAATGTTGGACAATTCATCTCCCACTGCATACGGAAAAGAAGTCAAACCCATCAAATAGCTAATAAGTAGAAATAGATTAGACATTATTTCCCTTTTGATTTATCTTTAAATATCATTTTCCTTCTTATTATATATAGAATACAACATGGTGTATTCCGTATCACCCGAGGTACCAGCCCGACCGCGGGTCGGATCGCACGACGGCCAAAGGATTTATTAATAATATGTCATACCCACCTGAGAAAACCAGTGTTGATGCGAAATGCGCTTGAAGTTGAACAAATTTGTTGCCCTCGAAAAAAAAGCGTTGCAACAGTAATGTTTCAAACGTCCGAATCAGGTATTCGAACTTTCAATGGCGCCGTACTCGGCCCACTCGAAACAGTTTGATTTATTCGAATGGAGCCCGTGTGATAAGCCCGTGCCGTACGGAAAGTTATCAGCCGGTCCGGAACACCCGTATCGAACGTTTTCGCGTCACAGGTATGACATAAGATTAAGTATACCACTACCCAGTGACTGATGATACCACTAATACTTTACTTTGTATGCAATTAGCCCTTGGGCATGAATTTGCAATAAAGGTTATAAAAAAAGGTAATAAACAAGTTCATAGTGATAACTTTTTGGCAATCTCTGATAGTGCAAATTCATTGAAAATGCATGAAAAACAAAAAACACATTGCCGTTGTCATGGACCAGTACAAAAATGCTTCGCTGGCAACTAACTGCCCAAGGAACATAAACACACAGCCCAAGGAACATAAATAACACAGCCCAAGGAACATAAACAACACAGCCCACAGGCTTTTCAGGAAATTAAGTAAAAGAAGAAATCTCTGCTCAGCTTTAACAATCTCCAAGCAATGGGAAGCAAATAGATACATCAATAAAATTAAAAGTTAGGGAGACAAATCACGCACTTCCTGCATAAAAAAGCATATTACCAAAGCTTCCGCCCATCTTCCACCCTTAAGCTCAGATTCAAGTTTACCTCATTGCCCTCTCTTCTATTAACCTTGACCTCTTTACTTTGATGTGCAATGTCAAAGAACCAAGAAAACATATCGGTGTGCCCTTAGCACTCAATCAGCTCACACGTACCTGTAGGTCATGGCCTCTATAAGGACAGGTCTGTTTTCATTGACAGCAAGTTCCCGGGCAGCTTTGACGGCATTGTAAACTGCAAATGCATCGTTCCCATCCACGCGGAGAGTAGCCATACCGTAACTTGGCCCTCTTGCAGCTGTTGTAAATGTTCAAGAACAAAATGTGATATTCTAGGAGAAGTTTTGAATTGAAAATAATTCATTATATTTATTGAGAATGAGTACATTTTTAACTTATGAGACAATGGGATATCCACTTAACTGCTCATAATGTTATCAGCAATCAGCAGTACAGTAATAAGAAAATCTCAATCTTTACTCATCAAATCAGCATTGCAGAGTTACCCCTGTGCAGTAGTACCTCTGAAAGCCGTTGATCTTACAGAATGGAGTAAAATCATGTTATATAATAACTAAACAAAGTAAGCAAGATATGAACAAAAAAACACTTAAGCATCAGTCAATGATTTGTTATTATACTGATAGAATGGTGTTGGATGGAATTGCGCAGTCTAGAGGTCCTAATGCTTTTGGGACAGAGAACTTTGCAGTGACTTCCCAGTGACTAATAAGAAAAACCAAAAACTATAATGAGAGAGACACGTTTGTGAAGATTAGACATCCAGGTATCGTTAACATTGAAGAAGAATCAATCTTTACTTCTGGATACTTTATTTTTATACAGACGTTTTAAAA
This sequence comes from Branchiostoma floridae, assembly GCF_000003815.2. Taxonomy (NCBI): domain Eukaryota; kingdom Metazoa; phylum Chordata; class Leptocardii; order Amphioxiformes; family Branchiostomatidae; genus Branchiostoma; species Branchiostoma floridae. The sequence continues at coordinate 24,689,111 of NC_049979.1, forward strand.
GGCATCCACCTTTCTTCCTCAGTGAAATAAAAATGAACAAGATAAACAATTTCTCGGAGCAAAGAATAATTCGTATGTTCTAAATAAACAAAAATGAGAGAGAATAATCCTTACTAAAAGAAACTATCGGTATAAGCATTGTCCCATGTCATAACCGGCATACACAAGAAACAAGCAAATGCATCAAATGAGAATCTGATGATATCTCAGAAAATAAAAAAAAAGAAGTTTTCCTCACCAATCCCATCCCCCCTGTACTGCTCAGAAGTCGGCGTTGAGATGGCATATCCATTGTTTCGACTGACAAGAGACAGAAAAAGGTCAGGTCTGTGGCCACTTCAGATAGGATTTTATTTCCACCTGTTTATGTATGGATCGTAATCAGCTATATGCAATATGTATGGCGCTAGTTTTACTGTCAATACACATGCAAGTTGCAGCGACCGTGTTCCAGACTGTTAGTTACCTCGCAAATTTCTGCCATTTGGGGAAATTTTTCTACCTAAAAACTCAGATCATAAGGCAAGCAAAGTTAGATGTGTTGTTTTTATGTGTTGTTTTTTTTCTTGTGTGAATGAATTATTCTTCTGACGCACTGCCAATAAGCGAAATGAATCAAGGCCACTCGGTCGGCAATTTGCACCAGGCTGACATGTCAAATATAAAAATTGTAATTCAAAACGTCTTATTTTCTCGCAAGAACAACATTGGTGGGGAAAATCCAAGCTGTTTCACCGAAAAATAATGAATTGTGTGCAAAGAGCCCTGGGAAATATGGGCAGGAAAACCTAAACTTTAAATATTAAGTAGGTCCATGGGCAAAGGCCCAAATTTGAATACAATAAGGTACCATCCAAAATAGGTACAAGAATTTGGAGCCCATAGTTTATTTGGGAGAGGAGAGGCAGTGAAAATTTGTCAACGGGATAAGTGGCCAATCTTTTATTGAAATTGGGGAAAAAAGGACCGCTGAATCCAAGAAGTAACGAAAAAAATTGGTGTATGTTGCTGAATATTACTGAGGTTGAGCAACTTGTTGATTGATAATAATATCTCACACGATGTTGCTCTTGCTGTGGTCACTGGTGGTGGTGAAGATCTTAGCTTTAGTGTGTCTAGCACAACTACACATGCTGTTGTTATCAAGCATTATTTGAACAAGTAGTTCAGGTACAGGTACATGTCCAAGACCTGTACTTTTTTTTGTAACTCTATATATACCTGTACTTAGAATTTGTTACAGTGTAGATCTAGAGTCAGTTAAAACTCAGAGATGTATTTTTTGATGATTAGTAAACAACTTGTGTGAGAGAGATAATTTATGACATGCCCACCAGAAGAAAATTATAGGGCATTCCAGGGTTGCAGCAAAGTTGAAGGCTGCATGTGCATCTCCTTCACTAGCAGCTCCATCCCCAAAGTAACAGATCACACACAGTCTCTTCCCCGACCTCTTCAGTGCATATGCTGCACCAGATGCTAGAGAAGACACAGGAAAAAATTTATATCATATTCTAATATATAAATCATATTCTAATATGCCTAACAAAAAAAAGTTTAGGAACTTGATTTTGATCAATCACATCTAAGAGTAAGAGGACCTAGGAGCAGCTATGAACGACCGAACGCTATGGAGAGATATTGTGCAACACCTTACCCCGCCCGGCAGGGACGACAGATGATGATGATGAAGAGCCGTTACCATATTACCGCCATTAAGATGCTGAATTGCGCATTTTAGACATACACATGTACTTCATACATGTGAAAAATCTAGCTTAAAGAAAACAAGCGGCTAAGAGAAGTCTTATCATACAAAGAATGAAACAGACAGAAACAAAAATTCACATCACACAAGACAAAGTATTAAAAGAATGCAGTCGTGGATAGACAGATATGGGAGATGTTTTCAAGTACATGAATTTAAAAGGCGAGTGAAATATGGGATGGGGCTGTTTGTATAGCGGTTAGTTTTTGCCAAAGGAATACAAAGTTGGTTCGCACCTTTTAGGTTTCTAGCATGGATTTCCGAACAGGTTGGGGTAACCAGCTTCTAAAGGTAGGAGAACTAAGCAGGGAATTGGCAAACTTAAAGCCTCCGTCACAAGAATCGTACGATTGACTGTGATGGGGGTTTTATACCTGGCATAGGCGCAGTACGTCGTAAGTCGGGGAAGAATCGGAAGCAGTGGTTTAAATATATAAAGCCGTGGTCACAAGGATCGTAGTGCATCGTACGATGAGGTCATAAGAGCGTATCTGTGTCAATTGCAGGTGAATCATAGTGAATCGGGGAGCCTCCTATGACGAAAATAGAGCTGAAATGGATTTTGAACATGTTCAAAATTTCTCCATCGTCGTACGATTTTTATTGCCCCCATATCAGGCTTCATTACGGCCATTTTTCTCTTCGCCAAGAAGAGTATGAGATTGCTTGACTTGGGTCTGTATGTAGGTCAACAGCATATAACTCGAGAAATTGTGGATGGAACTTTGTGATTTTTGGTAGGTGTGTAGCAGTTGTCGAAAGGAATGCCAAGTTTGAAAACGGTTTACCTGGCGTTTTCCTACGGTACTGCAGCGAGCTTGGTATGTTTTTTGCGGTTTGTTTTTGGCAGCATAAGTCAAAATCTAGCTGGGCGATTTTCACGAAACTTGGTAGGTGTGTAGCGGTTTTGGAGAGGAAGGTCAAGTGCAAAAATGGTTTACCTGGCTCTTACCTATGGTGCTGTAGCGGGATTTGTATGTAAGTGCGTTTGTCTGTAAGCAAGATAACTCGAGAACCCTTGAATGGATCCTGATTATATTTGTTAGGTGGATTGGGGTTAGGAAAACGAAGGTCAAGTTCGATAATGGGCACCCTAGTGGCTGCCTAAGGTACTGCAGCAAAACTTTTAATTTTGGCACTTCGTGTTCTGGACATGCTGTGGTCATGATTTTTGAGTGGCAGATAGCCCTTGAAACAGAGAGTAAGTGCTGTGAGTTTGGACCCCCTAGCGGCTTTTTGGGAACTGCAGGCACCGATTTCCGTTCAAACTTTGGACGAGGATAACTTGAGAACGTGTAAACAGATCATCAGGATTTTCGGTATGTAGATAGACTGAGTGATGACTTATACAATGTAATACTAATTATGCAAATCAGTAGCTTATTTGCATAATTAATGAGGAAAGTTCATAAATCCATGCCAACAGCATATAACTCAAGAAGCTGTGTATGGATTTTCATGATATTTAGTATTTAAGTAGCGGCTGCGGAAAGGAAGGTTGTGTACGAAAATAGTTGACGTAGCATTTTCCGTTAGGACGGTAGCGGGCCGAGTGTGTGCGTCCTTTTGTTTGTGGAATGCATAACTCGAGAAGCCTTGAAAAAATCCTGATGATATTTGGTAGGTGGGTAGGGGTCAGGAAAACGAAGATAAATTATGATAGTGGGCCCCCTAGCGGCTTCCTAAGGTACTGCAGCAAAACTTCTTAACAGAAATAAACTGTGCTCTATATATCTCATTTTGACCTATATCTATGGACACAGCTATTATACAGATGGTTTGCTGGAGGACGCCCTTACACTGGGGACAAAGTCTAAATTGACAAGCATGAAATTCTGATTGACCAGGGATGCTACCAGGTCATCTGTCAGGTCACAGTCTGGTTTTGGTAATGTTTGTGTGTTTGTGAGGAACAATAAGACCTTAAAGTCTTAAATAAAGGCATGATTATTTGGCGAAGAGATGGGTTCGTTGAACTCTAGTTTTCTACTGATGAAGTTAAAGATTCATAAATGTTTAGCATGTGGTCATGGTTCTAGTTTCCCCTGATATGCATGGTCAATGTTGACGAAAAAGGAAACTATATCAGTTACAACTGTTCACTGTAGCAACCCGAGAACAAGCGCCCGTAGAAGAGCCTGCCTTCAAGGCAATGTTTTCCACGTGGCAGATTCAGTATCACACACAGGTGATGCATGCAATTATTAGATGGCTACATACTCGTGGGTTCATAATTAGATCAGATCTCATCTCTCGCCTGTCTCGGGTCAGTTTACCATAACCGTATAACTATGAGGAAAACTCGAACAGAAAGGCAGGCTTATGATATACTGTTTATGATATGATTTTTGTCTAATGGCATTTTTTCTTGATAGCATATCATCACAAAAATAGCAAAATATGATTTTCGAAAAAGCCTGACTCGTAGAGCCGGCAAGAAAGCCGATATAACCATGCTTGTGCTTGATTTGAACCTATGTTTGTGAGACTCATGATGTTATGGTTTCTTTTGATTTAGTTTTTTCAGTAAAAGACATCATAGGAAAGTATTCAACAGCTAGGTCCACATTTGCTTGGTTAAAGAAGCACAAAAGCGGCAGGTGGCTATTCAGAAGAAATACAAGTGAAAAATCGTACGACGCTGGAAAAATTTTGAACATCATCCGATGCTCTGCGATGGCTAATTTTGATTACGATTTAGCTGCAATTCACTGCGATCATCGTGCGATGTGCGGAATATGCCATCGCAAGGACGTCGTACGATTCTTGTGACCGGGGCTTAAGGCTAAGTTTTTCCTCCTGTTTTCTAAGGAGGGGACACATAAATATAGCTTCGCTACAACACGGGGCCAAGAATAATTCTCAGGGCACGCTTTTGTATTTGCTCGATCTTCATGGATTGCAGTACCGTGACTCCAAACTGGTGCAGCGTACTCTTAAGTAGGCTGTATGTAACCCTGATAGAATTCAAGGGAGTCCAAAACGCTTAAATATTTTCAGCCAAAAAAGTTATGAACTTGCCTTTTGTGTAACGATGTCGATATGTTTGTTCAAACTTAGATAGTCAGAGAACCATAGGCCAAGTATGCATGCTTCCATGTATTCAAGGGGCGTGTCATTAAGTGAAATTGTGGGGGGCCGGGGGACAGTCTTTCATAAATGTCATCATTAGTAGCTTACATTTCTTACCGTTTAGGAGCATAACATTTTCTGCCGCCCAGCCATTTTTGACGCCCAGCCATAATAGCTGTACTTACGAGGCATGCTTGGCACCCATGAAATTTCACAACTTGAAAACACCCACGAAACTTGAACGGGCGTGTGCCATTTTACAAAACACCAGGAAACCTTTCATATCCATTGATCATGCCCAGGGGTGCCTAAGCATTTGCACGAACCCTATGAAATTCGTACGAATATTATGTGATACACACGAATCACTATGCGAAAACGCACGAATATTATGAAATTCGCATGAATCACTATGCAAAAACGCACGAATATTATGAAATTCGCACGAATCACTATGTGATTCACATGAACCTTATGAGATTTGCACGATCCTTATGCGAAATTGCGCAACCACTGCTGGGGTCACGTGACAGACGGAGCGGGATTTTCAAGATGGCGGCTTCGATCGGCGACGACGGAAAATACGATGTAACACGCCGAAATGAAGCAAAACAGTAGCTCACAGGCTATCAAATACATCTTTGCGACGGTAAATGTCCATTCCATGCCTTGAAATATAAATATCACGGGTAGAAACGCTCAAAATCATGCCTCCTCCCGGCCGCCGTTTTTGGATAAGGATCGTGCAAATCTCATAAGGTTCGTGTGAATCACATAGTGATTCGTGCGAATTTCATAATATTCGTGCGTTTTTGCATAGTGATTCGTGCGAATTTCATACTATTCGTGCGTTTTCGCATAGTGATTCGTGTGTATCACATAATATTCGTACGAATTTCATAGGGTTCGTGCAAATGCTTAGGCACCCCTGATGCCTAAGTTTTATTTCCAATGGATATGCATACAGTAACTCAATGCTTGTTCCAAGTGCTATGCATAAGGGTTCCAAGGATTACGCATATCTTTTTTTTTACTAGGTAAGAACTATTTTCCGCTATGAAAATGTGTCTACCTTGGGGCATCTGAGTTCCTAGTGGTGATGAGATAGTGACAAAGTTTAGCTCCTTTGAACCATAGTGAACAGGCATCTGGCGACCTCTCCCAGCATCCTCTGCATTACCATAACACTGGTTCATGAACTGGTCCAGAGTGAACCCCCGGTACATCAGCACACCTAGAGAGGGCACAGAAGTAGCAAATTCTAAAAATGTGGCCATGGCTAGTTGAAAATCTTTATTCACAGAATCAACATTATAATCAGGATCAAAATTTTTAAAAGCAGCCTCCGGTGGGTTGCTTTTCTTCCTTTTTGCCGGTTATAATTTATATACCAGTTCTGATTACCTGCATGTAATGCAGGCATACATGTAATTTTCAGTAGCATTTGGGAGTGTGTGGAAGCGGCTTTTTTGGCAATATATCTCCAGGACGGATTGTGCGATAGCGATGAATGTTGGTACATGGGTTGGTGGTGATGGCCTGATGCTCAGTTTTGATTTTGGACCTCCTGGTTTGATTTTGGACCATCCCTGACCCTTAGGAGGTTGATTGAGGAGGATGTTGGTCTCCAAGGCAGGGACCTCATGTTTGTCATGTGCGACTGAATCATCTGGAGGGACTTCATAGTGTCACCAGATGGATGACTGAACTGAACTGGTGTTTGAACTTGACACTGCAGGTTACCTTTTGTGTCTGTGTGTGTGTGTGTGGGGGGGGGCATTTCTGGTGCTGTACATTGTTTGTTAGGGAGGACTCTGTGTAGAACTCAGCAGTACACAGTACCCCAACTTGCATCACAAAGGACAGTAACTTTTCCTATGGCGTTTTCTCACCATAGGAAACTATGCAAACATGATTTACATTTGAGCAAGTTTTGCATACGATCCTTGGAGTTGTATTTGAATATAATTGTAGAATAAACATTCCTTAATTCATAATAAAAATGTAAGATGTTTTTACTAAATCACAAAACCCACTCTTTAAACAGAACATGGGTCAGTTCATTATCCACTGCCTTCAATGAAGTCAAACCCCACAATGTTTAAAGTTAAACATACTAATACTAGTAATAGTATGTTGTCCATTAGTTTACATTTCAAATTGATACTGCACAAGCAATAATCTAATAATTATCTATGGGCAGAATTTTGCAAATAAATATTTGTAAGACTGGTTACCAAACAGAAAGAAGAAATGGTGTACCTGCTTCCCTGTACTGCCCAAACACAACGTCCCCGGGGTTGAGTGCTGCAGCACTGCCCATGTGGGTGGCCTCCTCCCCATAGTTGGTCATGTAGAAGGAGATCCTGCCTTGTCTTTGGGACTCGTACAGGATGCGGTCCATGGTATTCAGCAGAGTCATCTTGTGGTACATGTCGTAAACTGCTTCCTTAGACAACTGTTTTTCAGGACATTAAAAAAGACACAACAAGCATGTTACATATTGTTCTCTATACCAACTGCACTATGGCAGTTAATGTAAAAAATACATACAGAACAGATATTCTATGGCATTCATACAATACGCAACTAAGATTAGTAAGAAGCAATTTGCAAAACTTATGGAATTCATAAAAGCCTAACAGAAATCATGGGAATACATAGTATTACTATACTTACTAATTATATAATTTGTTGGATGAGCACTTAAATCTAGCCTGGGTACCATCTTATTTCTACCGGGGCTCCATACACTCACTTCCCTAAAAAAATATTTTTTTAGGGAAGTGAGTGTAAGGAGCCCCGGTAGAAATAGGATGGTACCCAGGCTAACTTAAATCATGACATGAGCCATAAATTTAAGAAAGCAGCCTCAGGACTTCCATTTCTTGATTGTAAGTTACCGAACAATATTTACTGGAGGTTGTAGGATCTGGTGCAAAGCATGCCCATTTCTTTTCCATTTTTCCATGGCCCTACCCCCTGTGCCCCTGTGTACTACCACACTCTGTTAGTTTCTAGTGAGGACCAATCATATCGCTATAACTATATATAGTACTAACAGGTCGCCTACAACTAATTAATAGTGAATCAACCAATGCATCGGTGTCTGAGACTGTCTCAAATTAGGGGTGCATAATTTGATTGGGGTGCAAATTTTATTCGAGAAAATACCGTAGTTCAGTTCAATCAACTGTCGGTATACTGTCGGTATTTTGGGGCAGCATCAAAACATAAACTCCAACACTGGAAGAGACAGTCGCTAGACTTGAGGATGTTATGTGCAGCCTCCAATTAAAAACCAAAATAAAAACAGGGTTGTGGAACATCCCATCCAAAGGACTGAGCCTGTAACCCTTTTATTTAGTTTTAAGCAAGTCAGGTTAAATAGCGACACTTACATACAACAAATGTAGTTTGGAAGTTTGATTTGAACTGTAGACCTAGACTAGAACACACCTTTGGGTCCTGATCAGCCTCAATAATCTTTCCTTGTCTGTCCAGTACTCTGTACACAGGGATGCCATTGTAAACATCAGGGGTGATGAATTCCAGCTTCTTGGTAAACTCTGACCTAGAACCAGGAAACTGTGGCTTGTCTTCTTCTAGGTCCAGGGTCTGAGAACTCATTTGCTGGGAAACAAAAAACATCAGAAACTCAAGCATGCAGGATTGGTTTATAGCTTAGTTATTCCTGCAAGGAGGCTTACCTCCTCACAGAACAAGAGATCGTAGACCTCAGAACTGCAGGAAATGCTAGGGTGTTTGTAGACTTGTGTAATTTCTGGAAGCTCAGCGCCAAGCCTGCAGCTGCTTACGATGGTGCCTCAAACATTGTGGTTGGAGGAACCGTGTGTGGAGGAATGTGATGTTTTCTGATAAGAGTAGGTTCTCTCTTCGGCAGTTGAATGGCTGAATCAAAGTGTGGAGGCGACAAGGAGAACGCTACGCTAAGTTTTGCACGGATTTGGTGACAGCATTTGGTGGAGGCAGCGTCATGGTGTGCACATGTGGGGGGGTATAACCACCAGGGGAAAGACAAGGCTTGTCATCATCCCAGGTAGCCTCAATGTAGAGGGATATAGGGACACTATTCTCAATCCTGTGGCAATCCCTTTACAAAAATCATAATTTGTAACATTGTATTTCATAGGCGGTTGGTCTATACGAATAGTACGGCGTGTATTAGGGAAAGACCATCTCTCATACCCTGTCTCAAATCGACAATGTGTGCGTTACCAGGGCGCAGAATTTGTGGGAAATCCTGATTTAGCTGCTAGTTAATGCCACAGTGCACCGGGGATGACATAGGTGGCGCCTATAGGGGCTGCCACACATGAAACCCGCTCCTTTCACTATGTATGCAATACTCAAAGTTTTTATAATTTTAGTCTATGTATGTGAGGATTGTATGTATGAATGTTCCCCTGACCGTGCAGAACCTTTTCGTGCTAATTTGGACCCGATTTCTTCAAGTTTGGACCGTTTTTTGATATAACGCTTGGACACCATCCTAGCTAACACAATGGCTTCTCGGTCAAGAGCTGTTTTCCAGTACTCCTTATATTACTTGTGGCATTTGAAGAAGGCATCTGCCCCAATCTGTTCTGAAATCAAGAACCAACTTCTCAACCTCGGACTCTCAATCAATCAATCAATCAATCGTTCGCATGCATAATTTGTTGATGCGTGGCGGCTACAGACATTTCAGACAGTTCTCGCCACGTTGTTCTGCACTGGGCGTAGACAGTTCACCAGAGACAGGTAGTGCTGCTTCAACCATCTGCGAACATTCAGAACTCTAAAGCTAAATCAGGTACTTCCCCCTCTGGACCTGTCCAAACTCCTGGCATTCCTCCCCTCCCGCCATCCTCCCACCGTACAACCGGAGATGTACCAGTACTACCACAAACTGCTGACAGTTAAGACGACAAAAATCGCACACATATTGTATTACATGATTATGTATATCGCTGTGGCTATTGACACACTCAGTGTGCCAATAGCCAAACAGGCTATTGACACACCGAGATGCCAGTCAGCCAATCAGAGCTTGTAACATGCCTTTCTGGCAATATTTTTCACAAGCAATAGTTGATTAGACATTGTTCGGAAGATTAGACATTGGAATCTTTGAATCTTGGAATGAACGGACGTTTTCAAGTTATGCCCTACATTTGGATACCTGTTAATACAGCCTTCACCGTGTATGTTTGGCGTAGCGTAGTGGATAAAACGTTGACCCGGGAATTCATGATAACAACTCCGACCCGGTTCTAGTCCGCGCCGGAGTTTTTTTAAATTTTTTTTTTTCAATTTTTCTTCTCCCTTTTTAAACATCCATTTGATATAAGAATATTTTATATATAAACAACTTTTAAAGTTTCTGTTAACATCATAAACCAAAAATAACACTGACCACAAAACATGTCATAATTTTCGGCCGTGTGGTTCCGGCGCTATCGGCAGCGACTCGGAAGAATATTTCTTTCACATTAAAAATAATGGAGGTAAAACAACAACTATAACTTCGCTTCCTTAGTGATATAAGTTTTGAGGCCGAAAATTCTCCAATACGGCAGGAATTCGTCAGTAAACACACAGCTGAGAACGTGTTCCTAACCGATCCAACATGGCTGCCATGATCACATGCGGTGATAGGAAAACTAGCACCCTATTTGATAGCAGATTCCGATGTTTAAAATTGTGCCGTAAACACGTGAAAAAGATCGTATTTTGGGTTGATAATGGACACAGGATGCCATTTGAATTTTTCAGAGTGTTGATTGTCAAATATAATCGTAAGATTTCCTCATTTTAGTGGTTTCTATCACTGAGTGTGTCAATAGCCTAAACAGGCTATCGCCACACTGAGTGTGCCAATAGCCTAAACAGGCTATCGACACACCCAGTGTGTCAATAGCCTAAACAGGCTATTGACACACTGAGTGTCAATAGCCTCGCTCTATGTATATTGTCTTAACCCTTTTAATGTATTTTTCACTGACGGAGCAAATTGTTTTAACATAGTGGCTTACATGCAATACAGCCTACGGCTGCGAGATGTCCACTCATTATATTCTAATTGTATTGTAATGTTGGTGCGATGAAATAAACCAAGTTATTATAACTGATGACGTGCACGAGCGGATACTTTTCCGTACACATGAATGATGAAGTTGATGAACTACGTTTGAAACGGGGGGCAAAATGAAAGTTCATTATGGCGGATAGAACAGGAGCTGACACTTACCCTTTTTTGTCCTGGTGATATTGATATTTTAGAACCAATAGACACATTTCTGACGGCAAAGGACGCAGAATTACGGTAAAAACCATAAAAACCCTGCTGCAACAAACTGCGCACTCGGAAAACGCTCCTCACGGCCGCCATCTTGGCAAGTTCCACCACATGGTTACGGGGAGCTTTTAAAATGTTGACGTAGATTTCCATGATTGATTTCTCACATATATAGAACGGATCCGTTATGTAAGATTTTTATATTCAAAATCTTGATTGATTTTGTATTTTTTTTCCTTACCGTTTTAAATGCTATCGAAATTTTAGAGCAAGGCGAATAATCCCCTCTTACAAAGTGGTACCATCCAGTGTGAGGTCATTGTGAGGTCAAAGTTACAAACATGGCTACAGAGGGCACGTTGGTGTTCATGAGATCTTTTGGATGTAAACAGAACTTGCTGTTCCGACCAGATAGCTCAGCAAACGTAACACAAGGTATGGGTGCTAACAAACATGTCTTGTATTGTTGACTGAGATTGAATATAATTTGTCTAAAATTCGAAGGCGGTAACGTTGTATAACCGTTAGGACGCGGTCTTACGTAAGTTGACATTTCGGTATCAGGTCTTTTCGTCCCCTAGATCTTTCGTCCCCTAGTCCTTTCGTCCCCGTTTTGGATGTTTCGTCCTCGTCATGGTTCTTTCGTCCTCGTCATGTTACAGTGTTTAACCCCCAAAAGGCAACTTAGAAGACATTTTATCACGTCTTATTCCGTAGTTGATTAAATCTAATACTTTGAAAGCATTTTCCGACCGCTTATATCGGGAAAATAGTTGCTCAGTCCTTCGTTGGACGGCGTCACACTCTGACTACAATATAATTCCAGTCGGTCCGGATCATTGGTAAATTCACCAACATGAATATCTTAATGTTTTTCAAAATGTGCATACAGTCAATTATGTTGTTAAAGTTTCCTATAAGTTTGCTTATTTACTCAGACAAACTCGGTAAAAGGTGCGCAAGAGCGCTTTGCTACATGCGTAAACATCCAAGATGGCGGACCCGGCGGCATGAAAATGTTTTACTCGTCCGTTTTGTGCCGGTTATCGAAAGTGGAAGACTATAAAAACAAATCAAAAATGTACTTTTTTTAATAGAAGTTTGATAAAAACTCTTATAGAAATTTTGTGACTTGACAATAACTTGTTGCATAGACAAGCATCATCCGAGGACGAAACGTCCATGCCGAGGACGGGGACGAATGGTCTAGGGGACGAAAAGACTAGTAACCGACATTTCTACATGCACGTGCCGTGGTGGAAGAAGGCATTTTCAGACCTGTGAGAGAAAATGATGGTTGTACGCATGCTGAAGTACGGGGCAACAGGAGGCTTGTTGGGAACCTCTGCCTTCTGGTTACACTACAACAGCTGGGACCCCGTGGACAGTACCATCGGCCTGGTGAGGATCAGCAGGGCCGTCGTTACGGTGGCGAAGATTGCAGTGGATTACAAGAACACCCTTTCCAACTCCAAGGCAGCTGTTGGGACTGAGGAGTACCAACAGCTGAAGTCAGCATGTCACCTGAGATCAGCTGAGCGGCTGTACCAGCTTTGCTGTGTCAACCGTGGCTGTTACATCAAGGTTGGACAGCACATCGGGGCTCTAGACTATCTATTGCCTACTGAATATGTGCAGACTATGAAGATTCTTCACAGCAAGGCACCGCAGTCTTCCCTATCAGAGATACACCAGGTTATCAAAGAAGATCTTGGAAAGGAGCCTGGTGAGATCTTCCGCTGGTTTGATGAGCAGCCTCTCGGGGCTGCCTCACTGGCCCAAGTCCACCAGGCCACACTACAGGACGGCACGTCGGTGGCTGTGAAAGTGCAGCATCCCAAGGTACAACGTCAGTCCAAGCTGGATCTAAATACCATGGAATTACTGGCAAATATCGTAGCCAAGTTGTTTCCAGAGTTTCAGTTTCTGTGGTTGTGTGATGAGGCAAAGAAAAACCTTCCAAAGGAGCTGGACTTCCTTCAAGAGGGTCAGAATTGTGAGAAAGTAGAGAGGATTCTCAAGAAGTATAGCTATCTCAGGGTCCCCAAGATCTATTGGGAGCTTTCTACTGAACGTGTGCTCACTATGGAGTTCTGCCAAGGTGGACAGATCAATGACCTGGAATACATGCATAACAACAACATCAGCGTCAATGAGGTCACGCGAAACCTGGGAAAGCTTTATAGCGAGATGATCTTTGTTCAGGGTTTCATCCACTGTGATCCGCACCCTGGGAATGTGCTGGTACGGAAGACTGCAGATTCTGGGACGGAGATTGTACTGTTGGATCATGGTCTGTACCAGACGCTGTCCGATGAATTTCGGCTGGACTATTCACAACTTTGGCAGGCCATCTTGGCTGCAGATGTGGAAGGCATCAAGGAGTACAGCAAGCGCCTTGGTGCAGGAGAAATGTACGGGCTGCTAGCCTGCATGGTGTCGGCCAGGTCATGGGGTGCGCTGACCAAGGGAATTGACAAGACACCCATCTCTGTGGGCGAGGATGACGAAGTGAAACGATATGCCGCAACGCTCATTCCACAGATCTCTGACCTCCTCAACCGAGTCCCTCGACAAATGCTACTTCTCTTCAAGACCAACGACCTGTTGAGAGGAATAGAACATGCTTTGAACTGTCGTGCCAATGCCTCGTCTTTCATCAACATGTCTCGCTGCTGTGTGCTTGCCGTAAGCAACCACCAGCTGGACACCACCACGAAATGGACAGAACGATGGAAGATCTTGGTGTCTCGAACAATCACTCTCTGGAAAATTAACCTATATGAATTCTTTTTGTGGTTTACTACCACAGCTTTGATTCGTTGGATGAGCCAACCAATAAACTGACTGACGTAGTGACAAGCACTGAGCAAAAAGATCAGGGATGTTTGCCCTTTTCCAGAAAAAGGGATATCGATCATAGAAGTAATATTAATATAACAAGACTTTGGGAAATGACACCCAGGGACGGTATTCGACAGCGATCAGACCACTCCTCCTTTTATACCTTTTCTGTGCCTCCCTAGACCCTAGTGCAGGGCGCTCTGATCTGAGAACTAAGAAAACTACTAAAACTATAATATAGTAAAAGTGAAACTAGTCAAACAGTTGTGAAGGTGGCACCAATATGGAAGCCACGAGACTCAGTGTAGTTGCCAACCTAGTAAGTCTACCACACTAGTATCACCTTTGCTACACCAGTGCACATATTGAATACAGGAATGAATACCTTGTTGGCTGTGATACTGTGTTTATTGCTTTTCTAATGGACAATATTACAATATCTATAGTGGCTATTTTGAAAATCTAGCCATCTTGTTTGTTTTACCCATCCTGTTTTTTTTGCCCTATCTCTCTATTTTTGCAGTCTGCAGTACTAGTGGATGTCATCCATACAATTTACTTGCTGTGTCCTAAGATGGCACAAAGACAAAATGGTATTGAGACAGCTCATTGACAAGTAGTTACCTTTAACAATACAAAACCTTATATTGGTGATTTATCTATGTATTTCTGACAAGTCAAGTGGTTTTCAAATGTTAACTTGAATTTTTCCCAAGGGAAAAGGGACCTGAAATCAGATGTTTTTTCAACAAAAAATTCAGGTTACAAATGGCAAATTATATCACAGGGTCACCTTTTTTTTCATGAGAATTTGGTACTGAACATTTTGAAGTTTCTGTAGTGTTTTCCAGCACAAGTTTATATCCACATGTGCAAATTCTTCCCACGCAGAATACCCGTTTTCCTAGTAATAATCCAACGTTATAATTTATATAAAACTGTGTCAGCTTTTTTTTAATGTCCTCCTGAAACACTAAAAAATTTGCAAAATGTTCAAGAATTATGCAGGTCATTGGCTGCCAGTGTCACAATTTTTCTACAGGTACAACTCTCCAAACTGCAGTTAATTTGGCAGAAAATACAAACAATATAAGAGCACTTTGACAAAAAAATAGATAGCGATGCACTGTGCTAAATACTTTTCTGAGCAAGGCAACAAGTTGCACCACCTAATATAGTATGGTTCACTAACTTCTTCAACAAGACTGGCAATAAAAATGTATTATTGCCATGACGACGATTGAGGGTACAACAATACAGCTCAAATCAGAAATAGACTGTAACTTCCCTGTCGCACTATCCCTAGCACAATATACTAGCCCACCTGTATCATAAAGCTACAGCAAACAGAAATGTACTATCCCCGGCACAGCACAATGGTGACCTAAATCTTCCACCATTGCATGCCAAAGATACATCTGGAACAGATTTAGGGGGGGGTTGGACTTGCATACCCAGCATACTGTTGTGGAGTGCAAGCATTCTTGGAAAAATGCCTGTGCAATTCCTAGAATTTTTGCAGACTGAATGCAATATATACCACTTGACGACTCCCCTGAGGCGGCGTCAAAAAAGGTACATACAATACATAGCCTATGTTTATTTCAAACTAAAAATCGAGTAACAGGGCTCCTGACTGCGACCAAGTTGGTCGCATATGCGAGTAGAATTCCCCTGATGCGACCAGATCTGTAACCACAGTCGCACAGTGCGACCTCTTACAATTAATCATCATTTATTTTTTTTATCATCCAGCCAAGTAGAATCTTTGCAGGGAAAGGCTGTCCCTGCCAGGTGTCAGTTTCTTCCCTTGACAGGGATGGTCAGCAGGGGGGTCACACCTCATTAAGGTCTGCCAAGTGTCTGTACTGTCTTCAATTACATGTACCAAGGAGGTTTAAAAAATGTTTTTCCACTGGACCTTTATTTATTCCCTTTGTGAGTTTGTCCAAACAGATAGGGAAATTTGAGAGTATACATGATATATATATATATATATTGGTTTGGCCAAGGAGATTTCATGTATAGGAAGTAACCTCCTTGGTATAGTAGGGTATGGTACAGAGTCCTCCCTAGAGGATGGAATAACGGCGGCCCTCCACTATACTCCTAGGCCAGCTCCACTATACTAGTTTTGAAATTTAGTGTGTTTCTTCCCCATTTCCTTGGTTAGTTTTGCTAAAATTAATGAAGATTCACAGATTTTTGTGCCAAGTGGCATCACTTTTCCAGTGGGCATTGTCTGCAAAAACTTGTGAACGGGTGATGATCAACACAAAAGGAATCACTTTGATATATTATACTTGTAGTATTTGACACCCTCTGTCATTGCAAAATTAACCCATTTTCATGAAAATGCAGCATGTTGGTTCTGGTTATTTTTGCCAGCACCTCCACTGTACTAAAAAATTCTGGGGAAAACCCTGGTATATGGTATGACAGCATGATAAGTGGAGGGTCCAGTAGGCAGTAACAAAACTTTTGTAACATGACTTTTTAGACAACAATGTTGCAGCCCCTGAGACAGTGAACAAGTAGGCCTTTATAAAAAAATGGTAGGGTGGAAAGAAAACATTCTTGAGATACGATCTTGGTGTTGGAGAGCGGCCTGCACTATTTCCATTTTCAGTTCAATTTCACCCATTTTGTAACACACTTGTACTTTTATACTTATTTGTGTTTTTTTTTTCAATTTAAATGGTAATTTGGGATTAATCAGTTATTTTCCATTGTTCTTACAATAAGAAGGCATAATTACTTTTTTATCTGTGTAACTTGGTTTCAGTATTGAATTCATTTTGATAATCCTTATGTTGCAAGTTTGATTAACTCATTTTTTGGACATCTAAAACTTGTTCGTCAACAGTCATGCCTGACAAGACTGGAGGTACAAGAGTTGAGTCTGAATAAAGCAGCCGGCCATAGCAAAAAAACTTTTGTCCTCGTGGACGCTTCTGACCGGGTTTCACATCGTTAAGAGGCGACATCTGGTCTGGAGTCGTCCACGTGCTCTCATTAACCACCTGTACATCCTCACCTGTCCATGCAACCTTTTTATACGCTTCAGAGCATGTATTTTCTATCTGTTGAATCTACGCCAGAGAGGTAGGACGGAGGTAGTGGTTCGCTTGGTCTCGTCGCTAACCGCCAGCCTAACCCGCCCAACATCCCCAGCGCCCGGCTATGGCTTTACCCCTTGCGCCAGCGATAGCTCAGATACCCCGATAAGACTACATTTAGCCTCTGCAGGGCCAGCAACTTCAGGAACCCACAAGAACAGGACCAGTCCTCATGGTTGAGCGGGTGTAGCGCTTTGGAAGGTTTGGAAGGCTTGTTATCAGTGTTTGTGCTTTGGTAGTCTCACTTTGTAGGAGCGCTTTCTGAGTCAGAAGCAGCTGTTTATTTCGAGTTACACGTTTGGTTAGTACGTGGTGTCTGCACAGCGTAATGAGTTTATCTCGATTACCGTGATTGGTGGAGGGTGTTCCCACGGTGTAACATTTGTTAATGTTGGTTCAGTGAAGGGTGTTCTCGCTGCATTACACATTCTGCTATGTTGTCACTGCCCATGATATTCTCGGTTTTACACATGTATTATGTTTGATCAGTGGATGGTGTTCGAAGCATGTTCATATTCAAATTTGGTGTTAACTTCGTTGCATGCTGGATTGTAGACTAGTGGATGGTATTCCCGCTGTGAATTGCGTTCTGACTTCAGCATGGCTTACTGTGTTACACGTTGATCAGTGGAGGGTGTTCCCACTGCGAAGTATGTTCATATTCAAATTTGGTGTTTACTTCGTTGCACGTTTGATTTAGTGGATGGTGTTCCCGCTGCGAGCTACGTTTTTTCTTCATCATGGTTTTTTACTGCATTGCAAGTTTGATAAGTGGACGGTGTTGCCATGATAAGTGGATGGTGTTCCCGCTGCGAATTATGATTTTTATTCTGCATAGCTGTCTTGTTGCTTTACATATTGATCCGTAGACGTTGTTCTCACTGCAAAATACGTTATGTTCGCTGTGTTATGTTCAGCATTGGTGTATGCTGCGTTACACATTTGTTCTGTAGATGGTGTTTGCGTGTTTTTACATGCTGTTGTTTGATCAGCGGAGGGTGTTCCCACTGCGAATACGCGTTTATGTTCGTTGTGTTCAATGATGTTTAGCACCGGTGTATACTGCGATACACGTTTGATCAGTGCATGGTGTTCGCACTGCGTATAACACGTTTGCGTAACAGCGATGGTATCCATTTGTGTTGCACAAGGTCTCCGGAAGGAGTGGTTTTCTGATGGCCATCGGCTCCGTTGATCTGACATGTGAGGTGTACACTTCCTGCCTTTTCTTCTGCGTTAGCTTCAGCTAGTTAGTGCACGTCTGGGTTGATTTGTTGTTTTATTTCGACCAGGTTTATTTTCATCACATTTGAGGCATCCACTCCTCTCAGTCTCGCTACGGGCAACGGGGATACTTCCTTACATACATCCTCCTACATTGGTAGGCCCCCAACCAGGGGTTGTTGCTCGTCCCAGGGCTGACCTTGGATGGATCCTGATTGTGTCGTCAGTATGGTTTAGCATTGCATTGTCACTTTGCTTTATATTTCCTGTAGGCTGGCAGACGCTTGTAGGTATCACTGGTTGAAGACAGCGGCGTTTTCGTTGGACTGTAGAGGCCTTTTGTCCGCTTTTGTAGCAGTTCTATGACAATTCAACTGTGTCCATGTTAAGGGTCAGCCTTGGGACGGCTTCAACCTTTGACATGAGTGTTGACTGTTTTAACTTGTGATTCAGGCGTTTACAGTAGGTTTGGGAACAAGGCAGGGATTAAGACATTTGGTGATTAAAGAAAGCTGAAGAACAAGAAGAGGCAGTTTGATTCACGGACAGACTGTTTGTTACCTTGTTTGTAAACGATTAATAGCGGCATTCCGAGGAGAAGATAAGCGGAAGGGTGTCATTGGACATTGGATGTTGCCATATCGGTACACGATGAAGCCGTTTATCATCGTATTCTTGGGAAGATTAACGTAAGCACGATGTGTGTTAACAATTCCTGGTTTAGGTATGGGGGAAAGGAATGAGGTTTGGGGAAGGAATGAGGTTTGGGGAAGTTGAAAGATGGGGATGTCAGGAGTTGGTGAGATGCAGAAAGGGAAGGGCAGTTGAAGATAGACCGAGATTATGTGCACGGAGGTGGGACCACGGAGAACTTTTCTGCCCATACCTTAACCTTCTGCCGGAGTTTCACCTGGGATCGCTGTGGATAATGTACTATTCTAAGTGAGACACGTGGACGCTTCTGACCGGGTTTCGCATCGTTAAGAGGCGACATCTGGTCTGGAGTCGTCCACGTGCTCTCATTAACCCACCTGTACATCCTCACCTGTCCATACAACCTTTTTATACGCTTCAGAGCATGTATTTCCTATCTGTGGAATCTACGCCGGAGAGGTCGAAGGAGGTGGATGGTGAGCGTTAGAGGAGGAGAGACATTCGTGTGGGACTGACTTGTGGGTGATTTGTTGGTTATGTCGAGTTTATGGTGCCCTGCCCAACATCCACAGGGGGAGGTCGTTCCAGCCGTGGGCAGCGGGCATGTGTATCATAGGCTGGCCATTGCTGGGAGATGTGTTGTACAAGAGATGCGAGGAGGTTAAGTTACATCCGTGAAAAGCCTACCCACCCACCCTCTTTCTTTTCTTTTCAGAGAGACCGTTCAGTGACCCTTCAGGCGACACTCCGGACTTCATACAAACAATATATTCGTCCGCCGCTAGTTGTAAAGTTTCAGAAACGCCGATGAGAGCATGACTTGAATTGTATTTCAGATTATTTTACACTTTTGCCTACTAGTACGTAGAATTTGAAATTTTGAACCTCTAAAACGCCATTTCCTCATGAGGAAATGGCGTTTTAGAGGTTCAAAATTTCAAATTTTCAACTGTTGAGGTTAAGTTACATCCGTGAAAAGCCTACCCACCCGCCCTCTTTCTTTTCTTTTCAGAGAGACCGTTCAGTGACCCTTCAGGCGACACTCCGGACTTCATACAAACAATAATTCTCCGCCGCAGTGAATTGGTATCCTTCCCGAAAAAGAGAATTAAAGCAAGGGCCTCGGATC
>NC_049979.1:24709321-24743108 GCF_000003815.2 Branchiostoma floridae
TTCAAACGTGCAACCAAGGAAACCCCCGATTTGGAATTTGAACAATATTTGCAGGGGGACCACCTCCCATTGATCAGCGTGTAACCCAGTAAGCCATGTTGGGGTCAGATCGCAATTCCCAGCGGGGAATTCCTTCGCCTAGTGTACATCCCAGCATGCTAGGAAGTTATCGCCAAATTGGGGTTTGAACTTGCTTAGATCCCCATCCGCGGATCAGAGTAATAGCAACTTGGAACCTGAGAATATCGGAGGCTTCTACACCAGAACGGCAGCAGGCAGTTTCGGGGTTCACCATTTCAAATTCTACGTACTAGTAGGCAAAAGTGTAAAATAATCTGAAATACAATTCAAGTCATGCTCTCATCGGCGTTTCTGAAACTTGACAACTAGCGGCGGACGAATATATTGTTTGTATGAAGTCCGGAGTGTCGCCTAAAGGGTCACTGAACGGTCTCTCTGAAAAGAAAAGAAAGAGGACGGGTGGGTAGGCTTTTCACGGATGTAACTTAACCTCCTCGCATCTCTTGTACAACACATCTCCCAGCTATGGCCAGCCTATGATACACATGCCTGCTGCCCGCGGCTGGAACGACCTCCCCCTGTGGATGTTGGGCAGGGCACCATAAACTCGACATAACCAACAAATCACCCACAAGTCAGTCCCACACGAATGTCTCTCCTCCTCTAACGCTCACCATCCACCTCCTTCGACCTCTCCGGCGTAGGTTCCACAGATAGGAAATACATGCTCTGAAGCGTATAAAAAGGTTGTATGGACAGGTGAGGATGTACAGGTGGGTTAATGAGAGCAGGTGGTTCCTGCGTTTTGAGGGGCAAATTTTGCTGCCAGACTAAGCAAAGTTTGATGGAAATTCTGTTAGAAAAACATATGGTTATAGCGAGGGCAAAGTGCCCCAAAAATATTTTCACAATTTCGAGTACCGAAGGTGCGAGCTGTCGCAAGGTTGGTCTGGGGAAATTTCGCGAAATCTGCACCCTCTGAGACGCCATTTTCTGTATTTTTAGGGACAAATTTTGCTGGCAGACTATGCTAAATCTAATGCCATTTTGGTCAAAGAAAGAGATGTTTGAGGGCGATGACACACACAAATTTTCACCATGTCGTTGTGAGCACCCGACGCGCAAGTCATCGCTAGGGAGGTCCAGAGAAAATTTTGAAATCTTTACCGTCTGAAACGTCATTTCCTGCATTTGGGGACCACATTCTGCTTGTAAACTTTAAGCTAATTATAATAGTAAAATTTCTATTAGTTTAAAAGATTTTTGAGAGCGACACTCCCGCAGCATATTGTCTGACAAAGACGCGGGCCGTCACAAAGGAGGTCTGGCGAAATTTTGAAATTGGGACTCTGAAAAGCCATTTCTTGCATTTCAGGGATAGATTTTGCCGTTAGACTAGCTTGATTTAATGAAATTTCCATCATTGAAAAAATACACAAGGTTTCAGCATGGCCCATCCCCCCCCCCCCCCCCAACATGCCCCCCTGTGCTGCCGCCACTGTACATGTACATTGTAGTCTTGTTTTTGATGCAAAAGCTCCTCCTATCATTATTATATATACTGTAGACTCTATCCTTTTGAAGAACTTAATAACCTTCAAAACTGAAAGTGGATGGTAAAGTGTGTGGGGTTCAAGCGTAAAGGGGCATTCCACTCCAGAAGCGAGTGTTATTTTCTGATAGATTATATTTTTTCGGATGCCAAAAAATCAACTTTTCACAATGTTGTATTATTACCCAATTTGTCTTTTAGACAAAAATCCTTTCCTAAATCCAAGTACCCCCATCTAAGGTACTGCGCGGTATATGATTTTGCCAGCATAGCTGACTTCCATAGCACTTTCTTGCTAACCATAGTCAGGATAAGCTTGACAGAGAGCAGTCACACATTTAGGGAGGAAAAAATGGGAGATACAAAAAAGTTTAAGTTGAAAGCAGGTCAATGTAAAATGGCGGCACAAAACTTATTGTATGACCGACGTCGTGGACAATTTCTCGCTTATGGGAGGGTCTCTAAGCGAACAGCAGTAGAGTGATGATCAGACAGTTTAGGAAGGTACACAAAAATTTTGAAGACAAGGGACCCTTAGAATACAGAGGTTTGGCCACATTTTATGGACTATTCTGCTATTTTTATACATGGACAAATTACTACAGAATGACCCATAAATGATAGTTGAAACGTATTGGCTGGCAGTTCTGATGACGTTTGTGCACACAGTTATTCCACTCAAAAAGTAGTCTTAAAACAGTATTATATAGTATCGAAATCTATACCTGTTCCCATGGTCTAAGTCGCATCTTCCCCTACCAATGCTCAATTATAAAAGGGTCCTCAGGGTAATTGAAGAACTTGTTCGCTACACTCATTGTTTACCCTGCGATTTGGCTTCAACTTATGTTAAATTTAACCAAACAAACTTAATTCAAGCATAACCATTCACTCTCTGAGGAATTATGATACCCGCTTCTGGAGTGGAATGCTCCTCTTACTAAAACAGTCATAGAGCCATACTTTTGGTTGTTGCCTTTGGCAAGAATGCTATATGTTTTCAGTTGCGCGATGGATTTTAGGTCTGTATGTACAGTGTAGGTTAGCAGCTTATAACTCTAGAAGCTGTGAATGGATCTGAATAGGTGTGTAGCAATTGTGGAATAGAAGCCTTAGAAGGGCAAGTTTGAAAATGCTTGAATATAAGTTAACTTTATCTATGACGGTAGTAAACATTATGTTACAATTTTAAAACCCATATTAAATATATATATATATATATATATATATATATATTTATTTTGTGTATGGATATAGGGTTTTAGAATTGTAACGAAGTTTAAAATTGGTTTACCTGGCATTTTCCTACGGTAGTACAGCTTGCAGGCTTTGTATTTTTGTGTGTTTGTAGACAACATAACTTAAGAAGCTGTGAATGGATTTTCATGATATTTGATTGGTGATTAGCTGCTGTGAACTTACTACTTGTTACTTGATAAGGTCTCCTCGTCACGAGTGGCCTGCATCCAGGAATTTACGTCTCTTGCGTACCATCCTTCGCCATTCCAGGCGGTTCTGGGCCATCTTTTCTGTGTCGCACAGCTTAAGGTTGTTTCCCGTGGTTATTCTGGCATCTTCAAGGGCAATGTTGAGCCATGACTTCCTTGGGTCTCCCCCTGGATCTTTTACCAAAATTTGGGTCTCAGTCCAGGAGGAATCTGGGCAGTCTTTCTTAAGGCATCCTTAAGACGTGGCCCAGCCACCTGAGTCTGCTGGCTTCTACAACAGCTTCAATGTTCGTTGTTTCTGTAACACTTACATGTATGTTGGAGACATGATGAAACCATCTAACACGTCTATCCACACTTCAATTTCTAATCTGTTGATTCTAGGTTTCTCCATTTAAGGTCTCATTGATGTATTACTCTGAGTGGGTACCCTAAAATAGATCCGAGCCAAAAACTGAACAGCTGCATGGACGCATGTTTTTAGCGGTGAGATTCCCTTTTGGTCAGCCGAACTGATATCAAAAGTTAGATGGTGAAAGCTTGCTTGTAAATGAAGAAATTAGCGGGTTAAGTTAGACAGCCGCGCGCTAGGTCGGAGGTACACAGTCCTGGGTTCTGAGTGGTGTAGTTGTACGCTAGCAGGGAAAAAGGGCCTTTTGCGGGGATTGACTAATTGTAGCTTGTAATTGCTATAAACAACAAACCTATGGATTCTAGTCATTGGCAATTTTTTTCCATTATATAGAGTAAATGTGCTCAACATAGAAGGAAAAATCTGCTGACATTTCATGTAGCTTCACTATAAACGTGACCATGTAAAATACGAATTATAACATAGAAGTCTATGGAAAGAAGAAACTCATCAATGAGACTTTAACGCAACATGGTACAATGGCAGGGCTCGAAATACTTTTTTTCTGCATACCTGCACCAGGCAAATTTGATTGAACTTAGGAAGTATGGATCATACTAGAATTATTCAGGAACCATTGCTATGTTTTCTTTTACACTTAACAGTCAATGCAGCTAATAACAATCCATATACACCATATACACATCTCACTCACACACAGTCACTCTCCAAAAGTTGAAATGGTGGAAAATCATATGCAAGTTATGTATAAAACCCTGAGTACATGAACCAGTGCAGGTTAGGTGCAGGTAGATAACCAGAAATACCTGCACAGCTCCAATTTTACCTGCACTAACCTGCATATGCAGGTGGGATTTCAAGCCCTGTATATCCAGGAGTGAATGGGAGTTTGAGATACCATGCAATTGACCGAAGTGTGCAGTTTTTCGCACTTAAATGGTTACTATTTGCATTCCACAATGACAAGCAACTGATAGAATTGCTGACACGTAATACTGTATTGGTCCTTTCTCAGGTTGTGCAGAGAAGTTACAAGAGAGGCTGCTGAGGAACACGTGTGAGTCCGTGGTACTAGCAATGCTTCATCCCCAATCAGGCATCAACATTGTCTTACAAGTCATTCAGGATTCTGGCTCTGTATACTTGAAGTATTTGATTTTTGGATGGAAAAGAAAATTAACTACACCGTTACAGTTATAATAGACCAAGTGGCAAGTGGCATTGAGTGAAATTGAATAGAAATAAAAATATATATATAGAAAAATTTGCTTTTCATTCACTTACTAGTCACTCATGATGCTGCCAATTCTATAGCAATGAAGTGTTAAGTGCTATCTGAATTTACCCTGTAGCTTTGTTTAAGTATTACCAGGAACCCCCATACAGACCATCTTTTCAGACTGGACAGGGTTTTCCGCCCCATTTACCTGTCTGGACTGGACAGAGTTTTCTGAAAACCAATTCTGTGGGATTACACTGTATATCTGAAGCCAATCTCGAAAAATCCAAGGTATAGAGTGGTATACAATGTAGTCTATGTAATAGCAGGGTATCAGTTGACTTTGTGTTGTGGTTGTTGGATGTTGCACATGTGGTGCAGAGGGAGGACTGTGCTTCCTGTAAACTGCTACACACTATGAATAACAATTACCTGGACATAAATGGAAACTGAAGTAACATACATTCGCATTAATCCACCAGGTGCCATTATACTGCCACCTCAAAAAAACGATATAGAGGCCTTCTCAAGATTGTCTTCAACACCTAAATATCTGAATCGTATTACATTTAGGATATTTAACATTCCGTGTTCAAGACAATCTTGGGAAGACCTCTATACTAATGTTTTTTGAGGTGGCGGTATTATGGCACCTGGCGGAATTACTAGTCGATAGTCGATGTTAGATACAAATCATGTGAATTAGGAACTTTTTATTCTGTAGACAGATTGTATGGTGTGTCTCCTACTAGTGTTGAGTGTTTGTACATTGTATATGTACACAATGTAGTTCTGACTAAAATGTATAATGTGTAGGTAGGTCAACAAGAAGTGACCGGGTTAGAGGTCAGAGTTTCAGAAATAGAGGTCAACACTAGATTATACAACAGTTACCGTCCTGAGTTACTAGGAAATTGTTGCAGTGCTTTATAGGGATTTTACATTATACATGTTCGAGTGTACACGTTACACGTACGGCACTACATTTTTCTCATTATGTTGGATAATAGGGGCCGTGTATTATTCGTGTGGGAAGAGATATACATGTAAAAATGTACTTAGTCTACATTACAGATCTCTTTCATGTATTACCCTAAAAGAGTTCCGACCAAGGAAATAAATGGCTGCACGTATGCGTGTTGTTAGCGGTGGGAAGTTCTGTTTCAGCCCGCCCGTCTGATCTCAAATGTTAGATTGGTGAAAGTTTGTTAGTAACTGAAAAAATGTTCGATAGCCGTGTGCTAGGTCGGAGGTACACATGTTTTAGTTGTGTGGTCGACTGATGGCAGCGGTGTATATATAACTAACAGCATTTTGTAATTGTCATATCAAAAATGTCTATGTTGGGATTTTTTTTTAGACGATGAAGGGTTAATGTGCTCCACAAAGAATGAGTAATACTAAATTAATCTATATACTTCACGTAGGTTCATTATGAACATGCCCATTAAAGAAACACATTTATACACTGAAATAACTCATGAATGAGACCTAATACATAGTGGAAAATGGAGGTGTGGTTTTAGTAGCAATATTGCTTCTTAGTGGGGCATTTCTGGCCCTATATCTCCAAAACGCAACATGCAATACATTTGTCATGATATTTGGTACATGGGTTTATGTTGTCCCTAAGGTCAGGTTTGATTTGGGGCCTCCTGCCAGTTGAACTTGTATATGCCAGCTGACCTTTCATGTGTGCATGGGGCTTTTCCTGTGCAACCTATCCACATGTCAAATATCATCGTAATCCATCCAGAGGTTATGCAGCTACAAAAATCAGGATACACAGACAGACACACCCAAAACTATATTCTCCATTTTTCATGGAGATAACAATACCTCCAGTTTCATGGAGGTAAATATAACTGCCATGAATTTTTCATGGTGGAAAAACAAAAGCTTGATCTTTTATAGACCTTATGCTGAATTGTATTGTAGTTATAGGAAGATGCTCTGAATGTATTCATCCTTTCCTACAGACACACATACAAATAGGGGGTCATGATTATGTTGACCCAGCCGTAATAAATTTCATCTTATTCCAACATCTTCAGTTATAGGGATAGCCATGATGCTGGCATAGTACATCTCCTGTAAATCTCTTGTCTGAAGAACCTATATATCAATATCATCATTTACATGTACAAACTGATTCCCGAATGGATTCTAGAGTAGCTACATGATATATGTATTGCAAAATCATTTCAAGGGAACTTTGCTGCGCTGCAAGTCCAGGATTTGTAATGACTGGAGATCCCTTCATGGATGTCATCCATCCCGAGGGAACCCTCTGGGAGGCTCGCATGACAGAAAATCAATACCGCCCCGCTTGTTCCATTACAGGGGGTCACAGACACCATTACACACGAGCTACTTGTACCATGGACTGGCTTGAACTTGAGGTGGGTGAAGAGGTTATTGATATCACCATTTGGATGGCTATTCTGTCTGGCTTCTTACCAATAATTTTTCTGTCAAATTGAATACATTTTTGTATTTTTTTTTTCAGTTTCTACTTGGTTCAGTTCAGTTCAGTTAACATACATGTAGAGTGTCTGGCATTTCTGGTTGTTGTACTTGACCAAGTTTCAGCTGCTATGTTGTTGCATGAATGCTGTGTGCCTGGCACTGATGGAGTCTCTGCTGTGCCCATGAAGTTTAAGCGCTGTCACATGCGCTGTAATGGAGGAAGGGCCGATCGTATTGGATCAGGAAAAGGTCAAAAGTTCAATTTTGTTCATGAGGCCACACCAATTTTATTTGTTGTTTCCCAGATTTCCCGACCCCATTTTTTTCCGATTTGAAAAAAAGAATTCAAATTATTGGCCACACCTTGTGTTGACAGAATTTCACTGCCTCTCCTTTCTCAAATTAACTATGGGCCTCAAATTCCAGTAGCTGTATGAGCCTATTTTGGAGGGTTCGTTAATAATTTTTCCTCAACTTTGGACTATGCTACCAGAGACCCCCTAAATTAACTGTAACTTGAGTAAGCCCCTCGATCTCTCCTATCCCCGGCTTTTTGCAAATTTTTTTAAATTTATTTTTTTGACTGACCGACCCAATTTTTTTCTGAAAGAATTCAAGAAACAACAATTAAAATTGGTTTGGCCTGAGGAATGGATATCAAGCATTCCCGCATGGCCCACACAGCACACATTTTAGATTTGAATTCTAAGAAAAGTGTGAAAGGGGAAGTGTTTGTGCTGTTTTATGTTCACAGTTTGTACCTGTTAGTGACCACTTTACTGACTGCCAACATTCCCCTTTGCCATAAAACACTGCATGGCAGTTTCAACCACACACTTCAAACCACCATTTCCTGGACTACTTCTAACATTACAATATACTAACAACATTATTTTATAATACACATAGCACATTAAAAACTGTTACATCTTTCATTGTTCGAATTATTAACACCAGGCATTATCATATTACTGCCTCTAATCATACATGTAATACCGCCAAATAAATCAGCGATGGATTTAAGGAGATCTACTAGTGCAGCAACAGTTATTTCCTAGGGTTGCACGCTTCAGACATCCAAGTTTTCAACAGATTTTTAAAAAGGCTTCGATAACAGTGCATTCGTTTTCAGTTCCTTTTCCGGGCAGGCGAGCTCGTCGTGGGACGAACACACTGTCACGTCCATCACCAGATTTGTAGATAATAATTGCACGTGTAAAAGTGTGACAAACCGTTGCATTGTCGCCCGGATCTACGACTGAATGGGCAAACTTGAACGTACGCCGCCATTTTCCTGCCATTTTTATTTCTACGATAGCAGTAAAGTTTTACGCCATAGCGGTTGTGACGGACCAACATTAAATGAAAATTCTCGTCATTAGACGTCCAGGTTTTTGTTTTGTGCAATTACTAACAGGAAAGGAAGGAACAACACAGGATGTATAAAGGTAACATCTATTATCATAATACCGGTACGTTTACGACGATTTTTCTAGCCATACTGATTTGACAAATTGTCAACGCATCATTTTCTCCAGTTACATGTTGCTGTTATAGGTCACCCTTGCCACTTCTGTGTAACTTTTCTGCTCTTGTCCTGCTAAAAGCGCAATATTGTAATTGTAACACGCCGCGGAATTACACGGCGAACGGGCGCGTGGTTGTGAGGGGGTAAAAATACCGGCCGGAAGAAACACGGCACAATTAACTGTCGCTATGTACCTTTATACAATCATCCTCTGATGTTCCTTCCTTTTCTGTTAGTAAATGCATAAAACATAAACCTGCATGAGCATACAAAATGTCATGAGAAAACGGACGTATACTGTCAAGAATTTTCATTTAACTTCTGTCCGTCACAACCGCTATGACGTAACACTTCACTGCTAGCGTAGATATAAAAATGGCGGGAAAATGGCTGCGTACGTTCAATTTTGCCCATTCAGTCGTAGATCCGGGCTATTATGCAACGGTTCTTCACACTTTTACATGAGTTGTAGGTCACCAACAGAAATTCAAGATTGTTGTTGAATCATGTTCGTCTTGTGCCGTGAGCATGTGTAATTATGATCTACAAATCTGGCAATGAATGTGACAGTGTGTTCGTCCCGCGACGAGCTGCCTACCCCGAAAAAGATACTGAAAACTTTTGGCCTTGTTGTCTTCGAATGCATTGTTATCGATGCTTTGTAAATGATGTATTGGACACCTAGATGTCTGAAGTGTGCACACCTCAGAAATAACTATTGTCACATGTGTAGATCTCTTTAAATTCCATTATTTTTGATTGGCCGGTATAAGTCTTACTGCCGGTATTATGCCAATGCATGTTACATAGCGGCAGTTAATTGTGCCGTGTTTCGTCCTGGCGGTATTATGGAACCCCCTCCCAACCACGCGCCCGTTTTCCGTGCAATTCCGCGGTGCGTTCCAATTACGATATTATGTTTTAGTAGGACAAGAGAGACAAAAAAAGATACACAGAAGAAGTGGCAAAGGTAAGCTGTAACAGCAACATGTAACTGGAGAAAATGATGCGATGATCATTTGCAAAATTAGTATCGCTTGAGAAATTGCAGTAACATGTTAAACCTGGTGGTATTATGCCAATGGATGTTAATGACAAGACTGCTCCATTTTCTCTGTAACATAATTGGATACCTGCAAACCATAAACTTTAAGGAAAAGTTTTGACAGAATCAACCATTATAGTTTAAAAGATTGTATTTTGTTTCGATTTTTTATGTAACTTTTTGTCAATGTACATGTATAAACACCTATCGGGACGTTTCCCTACTAAGTTTATAGACCACTGTTTCTAGCTTTGTGAACTTTATGAGATTAATGTAGTGCAATGTAGAGGTAATGGCTGATTGCCAGTTATAGCTGCGGAGTGTTCTTGCCCAGCAATCTTTTTGTCACCTCAATTTCAGGAATCGTCATCTGTCCTAACGTTTGCATTTGACAGTAGAGAGAACAATGTCTTCACCAGAGTGCAACACAAAAGGATGCTGTGTAACACACCTGAAAAGGTGAGGTTCATCTTTAGCCAAAAATATGCTAAAACTTTACACATTGTCAACCAAGTTCATTTATAATTTAACAATGAATGATGTTATACGTTTTGATATACTATGTGTATCATAAAATACTAGGGAGCCAAGTATTTATCTATGTTGTTTGAGCCACGTTTTGGACGGTATTCTTGCTGCTGCAGCGCCACCTACATCGGCGATAAGTAGCAGCGAGAAGTAGTTTCCAGTCATTCTACCCTGATGATGGTGTCTGATAGACATCGAAACGTTGGCAGTAAGTACTCCCTGGTTGTGGCTAAAGAATCTTACTACATTGTATATAATTGCCAACCTGATGAAGTTATTTATTAGTATAATAGTTACATTAAACACAACTTTAATATGTGAGACTTTAAAATGTCTACAATGGGATCAGCATTTTTCTTCATATGTTTTAAATACATATCATTTCAAATATCATTTAGTAAGTATATATTAGATTCATAAAAGTTGACATGTGATATGCTGGTGTTCCCCAGTACCAGGAAAGTCTGTCAGCATGTTGAGCTGTCAGTAGAAACATCTCCTGCTTCTTCAGGCAGGCAGTGGAGGGGAGGATGTCAGAGGAGTCAAGACTGTCATGTTTTACCCCTTGTAATGTTTGATCATACAATATTGACGTGATTGTTATAGCCACAGAAGCTGGTGAAAGACATTGCCAAAGTAGTTGGAGTGGTGTGCGGGAAACAAATGTCGAGAATAGCACTAGCACGCTTATATCCACCTAAAACAGTCATAAACTACAGTTCCACGACCCCATACCTTCGCCAAATTTTTCTACCCTTTACAACTGCTGTATTAATTCTGTTTGTTATAATTATGGAAGTAATGTCCTCATTTGCATAAATTAATATCCTTTTTCTCATTGACAAATGTCACATGTTGTAATGGTCTTATAATTGAACTGAGGGTGTTTCAACGATTTTCTAATTAATTATGCAAGTTAGATTCCAATTTGCATAATAAATGTGTAATTATGAAGCATCACTTTAGTTATCTACATACCAAAAATTATGACAATCCGTCAATCCCTTCTTGATTTATTCCCTTTCAAAGTCTGACACTAAACCTGCCCTGCAGTTCCAAAACAAACCGCTAGGGTGCCCAAATCTATACCACTTACTCTCTGTCCCACGAGCTATCTACCACTTAAAAATCATGACCACAGCACGTCCAGAACTTCAGATATCAAACCCAGAAGTTCCACTGCGTAACAAGCCCTTAGGGGGCCAAAAATCTAATTGTTTCCAGGTGTTATCAAGATCTACCCACATACCAATTATCAATACAATCCACCAAGGCGTTCTCCAGTTATGCCGGTGTTCTACACACATACATACACCCGCTACCCAAAATATAACCTTTTTGGTGAAGGTAGTTATTGCCAAAATGCGAACTTGTATAAAGGGATGTGGCCTTTGACGAGTGTACAAGTGCCTCAATCCCGCGAGACGACAGAACTATTATGCTTTTTTAAGTAAATATATGACCTTACGCAGACAACCATACTTCTCCCGGTGGTTTCGGTAGCAGAGCTCTCTATAGTGAGCTATCTCTATCTGCCGTAACATGCACGGCCAAATCAGACAATGTGAACAGGAAACTAAAGGTGGTTTGGGGAGTTATAAGTCTGTGGTTTTATTTCTGGTAATGTAACGTTACCTCCTACGTTACCCAGTTCAATACACAATTCAAAACGCTACGTATACTAGTACCTTCCCCCTGGGTTCGGGTCTAGCACCCTAATGCCTAGGTTACACACAGCCGAATTTAGCTCCCGAACACCAGCCGACTCTTAGCCGACTCAATTAGGCAGTAGTTCGGGAGCAGTCTGACCAAGTCCTAACAATCACCCGACCAGTAAATGACTTACTCCCGACAGTGTCCCGAATGCCAACTAACCTATACCCAACCATCCCGACCTCTAGCCGCAAATAGCCGAATCACTCCTGACTGATTCCCAACCGATTGCTGACCCTCTCACGACTTGAAATGGACATAATGAGCGATTTTCAAAAACGTAGCAATTTCAGTTTTTAATCTATTTGTAAACATCACCAAGAGATCAAATTTGGATCGCAGCTGCAGATAGCTGTAATACGGCATTTATGTTTTTTGTGCTGGGAGTAAGTCAGCAGTGTTTATGGCTTGGTTAAACAGTTAAAACTGACTGCTGAATTACTCCCGAACACTAGCCGACAGTGCCGAACACCAGCCGGCCAAAAGCCAACCCATTCCAGACCTGCCGTTTAGAGCCGAATGTTTTGAACATTTCAAAGCATTCGAATGGCGCAGCCGAACACCAGCCCACTCAGCCGAATGCCAGCCACCTTAGCTCCCGAATCACACCTAACCATAGTCGGGAGAGAGTCGGAAGCCAAATTCGGCTATGTGTAACCTAGGCATAAGAGAGAGATGGAAGGACCGAGTGAGGAACTCTGTACTGTACGGTGACCTCCCTACACTCTCTCATAAGATCAGGAAACGGAGGATGGCGCTGGCCGGACACTGTGTCCGACAAACAGAACTGGTAGCCAACGAGCTGATCCTCTGAGAGCCAACAGAGGGAAAGAGAAGAAGGGGCAGACAGCGCACTACGTTCATCAATAACCTTAAAAGGGACACCCAAATCATCAACATCAACAAAGCACAGTTTCGCTCTCTCATGGAGGATAAGGCTGAGTGAAGAAGAAGAAT
This sequence comes from Branchiostoma floridae, assembly GCF_000003815.2. Taxonomy (NCBI): domain Eukaryota; kingdom Metazoa; phylum Chordata; class Leptocardii; order Amphioxiformes; family Branchiostomatidae; genus Branchiostoma; species Branchiostoma floridae. The sequence goes on from NC_049979.1 coordinate 24,722,175, forward strand.
CTATTGTGACCCGTGATGACATCCCTGATGTCCACGTTCAAGGTTCAAGAGTAAGATATATAATACCCGGGCCGTATACATGTTTGAAACAGTGTTCCGACCGGTCCGTATTTTACAGTTAGGTCGGGGCTCCATGCTTCGATTTCAACGATTTGAATTAGGGCCCTAGGGCACACGACTAATTTTCCTGGACTTCATAACTAAATATCATGACATACCAACATACAAAACATCAAATATTTACATATATGTCATGTCACTACTTTATGGTCATGCCATTAATACGTTAACATATTGCACAAAAGTTGAACAGCCGAGAGCGTTTTTCAGTTCAAATTGGAAAGTAGTTCCATTTGTGATTGACTTGAAAGGTTGGGCGGACTGCAGCGCCACGGGTAGTCTCTTCCACATTGATGTTGCTCTATTCCTAAATGTCATTTTCAATTAGTTTGTCCTTGTAACTTGACATTAAACTTTGCAGCAAAACGAGTACTGTGGCTATTTTGTTTGTTAGCAACAATTCGAAAGTTTATTTGCAAGTCCTTGCCCGAGGGTTCATTGGAACATGGAACATACAGAATATATAGTAAATGAAATACTTGGTATAGATAACAATGGTGACAAGTGGAAACAAGTGACTATTCTAGTAATAATATGGACTGCTGAGAGCTACGATCTAAGCATTTGGGGTTTGACGTCTTTTCTGGAAGCAGTGGAAGACGAAGTGCCCCACTTTTTCTACGATCAGTAGGTTATATGACGTTAAGTTAACAGAGGTCAGTTTACTACTGAGACAGACAGGTTCATTAGTGAAGCATCCTCCTAACGCCCGGTCCCCAACGGCATTAGCCTATGGGGCCCTGCTATTTAGATGTCTACCATAAACAAACAAACAAACCAGCGGTTATTATGATTGTCGCCACAAACCAGCTGTCAACCAATCAGAGAATAGGCTTTTCTTGGGCTTTTTGTTGCCGAAAGCTGTCTCGCAAAGGCCGCTGGGAAGCTATCAGCCAATCATGTTACGTCTTGCATAGCACCATCCTCCTACGCCCGATCCCCAACGGCTTACTGCCCATATAAGGGTAAGCTCAGTAATGTTTATAAGCAGGAACTGAAAGTAACTGCGGGTAGGCCATGAGATAGCAGGGGAGACGCAGGCCAAGCCCCGGCACATTGAAATGTGTACATAAAGGCACCGAAAGACAGTGCCAATAACTCAAGTTTCTGACGTTACTGGCATACAAACTTACCCTCATATGAAAGCCCATCATCTCAGCTGTGATAAAATTCCACTGTCATTAGAAATCATACGGCATAATTTGCAGAAAAATACCCCCAAACCCTACCACCCCCTCAAACGCATAACCACCAAGGGAACAGACCCTTTCACAACAAGGAAATAGTCCCAACTTCATATCCCCCGATAGCCACAAAAACTCAGCTTTTGGGCCATAATCAGAAGGTAAAACCCTCCCCAGTCACATTGACCTCAAAACTGCCAGAATTTCTACCCATTTTTCCAAGAAAAAAATCGCTGGCGGATCCCCAGCAGGGCCCCATAGGCTGAGTCAGCTAGACGTTGGGGACCGTACGTAGGAGAATGTAGTGAAGACAATTCTCCTGAAAGTAGCCATAGTGTTCATTAACAGTCTGGTGTTCACGGGTTTCCACTGCGGTTTCATCTGGAGGAGACGAGTGGTCTTGTTCTGCACTCGTTGTAGGTCCTGTAGTTTATGTTCCTCTTCGTCGTGCTAGACCACACTGGGCTGCAATAGTCAATGTGAGATAATATGTACAAGGCATTCAATTGTCATGTTTAACAGCGTCTGGGCCATGAATTTCGCGCACATCTTAACCATTCCAAGAGACATGGCTATTTTCTTTGAGGTAGATTTCCTGTGAGTGTTCCAGGTGAAACATTCATCAACAGTAGTACCAAGAAGTTTTACCTATGTGACTTGTTCTATATGTTTGCAAGTCAAGGCAGTCAAGGCAAGTTTGGGTCTTTTTGACTTTTTACTTTTGCTTCCGAGAACTATATGCATTTTGTGTTTTGTGTATTCATAAAAAGCTGTTTCGCTCTTACCCAGTTGCAGATATTTTTTCGCCTCTGTTTGTAGATTGTTTCAGCTGCAGGGCCACAGGTGTAGGCTGAGGTGTCGTCAGTGACTTATAGCAAGCGGCAAGTCGTTACTGCAGCATGATGAGTTGTAGGCGGATAGAAATCGATATCTAAGGTCACCAGGAACACATACTCACGAAGTCCAGTCGTCAGAAATACCGGATCAAAGCGTTTTAGGCCATATTAATGGGTCCAGTACATTTGCAAAACTAGACCAATCACCACCGACGCATTAATCACTGAGAAACTGTAATTAGGAAGAAGACTGTGTAGACAACTTAAGACAATGTACTACTGAAAATAATGGCACTACTCCGGTGAAGATAAGACATCCAGGTAATAAGATATGCACACAAAAAACAGTTTCTTAAGCAACAGGAAAGTGGGAAAAGAATAATGCACAGAAAAAGGAAGCACCCTGGACTTGACCGTTTCCAAATCATATCCATTTGTTGAGTAACTGCTCTTTGTCATGATGGCACGACTCTCACTTTGATAATTTCTGATGTAACGAAGTAACATGCAAGGTTGAATAATGGTTGAGTATGGTGTCGTTGGCAGATGTTCCATGTAGCACATCACGAAATCGCCGCGAAATGCAGCTAGCCGTGCGGTGTCGTTGCGAAACCCTCGCCGTAGCCGTGTCAGGCATTTCGCCGTAAGAGATTTCGCGATGTTCCATGTAACCTCGCGGTAATTTTCATTTCGCAGTGAATCTGTGATGTCTTACATGGAACATCGCGAAATCTCTTACGGCGAAATGCCTGACACGGCTACGGCGAGGGTTTCGCAACGACACCGCACGGCTAGCTGCATTTCGCGGCGATTTCGTGATGTGCTACATGGAACATCTGCCGTGTTGTTTACCAAAGAAAGTGCCAAGTGTAAAGAAACCCGCATTGGGGAGACTGAGAGATCACTGAAGACCAGGTTCCTTGAGTACAGACGCCCGAGTTGAACAACTCAGAAGTTTTCCCTTTAGTAAGTCCCTTTATATCTGACAAAATCTTTGCCATGATGTCTTTCCAGTAGCCTGGAAACGGGCAAATGGTATAACCACTTCAAAATAATTTTGTAGTGGTTATGCCAAAAATTATACATGGGTCATTTATATTCGTGCACCCCTTTACCAAAATGTAGGTCATTAGTAAGCTTCGTACAGGAGCCAAAAGTGTCCTTGTTTGGTCAAAAAGGACAATCATGAACATCTAAAAGCATCCGGAGGTACGCTCTTGACCTACAAACACGCTCGCACCCACGAAGAAGCCATATGTTTATATCACGGGCTTCATCAGTCCTCCTTAGCTGAACAAAATAAACTCTACGGAATTTGCAGCTGTTATTTTGTTTTCTTTTGTGCGTGTCTTAATTAGATAGTTGTAACCAATTGCAATATGGAAACCATGAGTGTAGTTACTCTGTTGGTAAGTAATACCATGTTTCGTCGCTTCAATTCTTGTTATTTACAATGTTTATTGCGCACTATATATAGGAAAATTTAGCCATCTTGTTTTTTTCGCCCTATCTCACTACGTCTGCAGAGACATTGTCATCCATAAAATTGACTTGCTCTGGCCTTACCGGGGCAAACAAGACGCAAGTTTACTAGGGGAGAAGAATGCCGCAATGGTGATACACTATGATAAAGGAAAGCTTTAAAATGTGGCGCTGTGAGGGCGTTAAGATGAGCCTTCCACATTGCCAAGAGGGGAGTATGTCACGGGAGGGAGTTTGGCAAGGGAACGAGCTTGGCCTTCCCGCTTTCCCAGAACTCTCCTTCCCAGGGTTATTTCACCTTGCCCAGCATTCCCAATTATACGTTCTCTTTCCCAGGACACAAATACTTGCACACTTGGTCTCTGTTCGGATTTCTTTAATGATTTGGGGGCCGATTTGAATGTCTCTCAGAAAAGCGCTAGTGGTTCTCAAAACATCGTTTTTCGGACAATGTTTCCGATAGAAAGGGGTGCTTTGTCGCTGAACGACAGACTCAGTAGACGCTTTTTGTAGAAATGTTATTTTTGGTAAGAACCATCATTACAATCAAATCTAACCCCAAAATTGCTAATTTAGTGTCATTCTTTAAAGGCACCTCCATGGAAAAAAAAAGAATTTTCCTGGGATGATGACAAATATGGCAATGAAGGTCAACGCATCTTTCGTATACCGATGAGATTTGTGTATACTTTGAGTAGAATGGTAGAAAATCGTGGTGGTACGTTTTCCACGAGCTCCGGTGGCACTAAGGTACCCTCAACGTAGCCTGGAATCCAGCCAACAGGAAGCGTACCTCTGGGGAGCGACCGAAGCACAACACAGCTGGATTCCAGGCTACCCTCGACGCACATAGAACGTACGATCTGGGTAATCACGCGACAAAACCGCGTTATATATCAGGAAATACTGGCCGCACGACCAAATCTGTCACCGAAACTGCCGGCGCATTCTGAACCCAGCAGCCATCATCACCATCTGTCGACCCAGTCGGGAGAACCATACACTACTGTGGACCACACCAGTCTGTATGACACGACCGCACCCAGGTTCTTTCTCGGCAAACTCCGCATCTCTGGGGAGAACTCTCGGGAAGGTCAGCAGTACCTTTCACCCTCCTGCTTGATCGTTTCTTCTCCTAAAACGCTGTAAAAGGTATATGTGTAATATGGGACCTATTTCCAACCATGCTGAATCATCAACTCAGGGGCCATTTCATTGAATGCTGAAGTGCCAAACCGTATCTTTTCCTATGGTTTAGCGAGAGAACATATGGCAAAAGAAGACGAAGATAACGTTGCTGCCTTGCAAATTGAGTAACAAATGCCTGTACAGTACAATGTACGTTAGCATTACATCGAAACAGCAAAGCTCATTATACAACCATCAATCACGACAGCGAAGGACACGGAAACCATCCAACGGTGCAGCTTTTAGAGAACAAATCGTAAAAGTGTCAGATGTGCAATGTCAATGAACCATCGTCTGCAGGTATCTGTATCTATGTAGCCGGTATAACCGCCCTTCGGCGTAACACACCAGCTTCGTATCAATACAAAAGACGCGTGCATATCTCCTGGTTATATAGACACCAACTTCGTATCTATATAACCAGGAGATATGCACGCTTCTTTTGTGTGGCACCCGTTGATAAGAAGAAAAACATCAGTGACATACAAGGTACCTTCATCAATTATGAAGTTATCAGTACTACTTCTACATCTAAATGTACCACCTGGAAGATAACAGAAATAAGAAAATATTTCAATAAGATTGTGATCATCGTGTAGTAAACTTTTTGGGTGGCAATAACTTCTGTATTTGTCGTTTATTTTTGAGATGACGTCGTGTATAGGAGCGCAAGTAGAGACAAGGAGATGCCGTATTACACAAGAAGCACTATTAATACGGTAGTGTAAAATAGACTCTCAGTTGTCCTTTGTGAAGCGCCAGGGATACAGCTATAGGCCTGGTGTAAGAGTTATGTCAAGAACGTCCTTGTAAGGAACCAAGATACACGCACTCTCCACGTCTCCTCCCTACTCCAGTCACGCTGTGACTCGGTGTCTCAACCCTTACTGAAGCTTTACCAACGGGGGTACCAGCAGACGTATTAAGTTAAAAGGGGAACCATGATCGAATGACATATGCGTACGCTGTACCAATTTATATACCCCGTCTTTTATCTAGTCAGGAATTCCCTTCAGCCACCTAGATGATCCTTGGCATACACAGCTTTTAAACTGTGACCTACACTAACATGACCTTCCTACGTGTGTTGTTTCGACAGAAATCATGTGGCTTTAGCTTGCAAAGGTTGTCGGATGGAGTTAGTGTTTATATTCCATTATCGACCAGTGCGGTCAAATGTTCAGCTCAGAGAGAAAGTTTAAAATCCCAACAGGGTATGTTTATAGAATGGAGGGCACAGTAGCAGCTACAATTGTTTCACACAGGGGGAAACAAGAGCAATATGGAATGGAACAAGGATGGCCTTAGTTTGCAAACACTTTTATTTTTACTTGGTCGAACTCCCGCTTCAACTTGAAAGCGCTCTCCACCCTATCGTCTATCAGGGACTGGGTTTCTTTCAAACGCACTTGGGTTGTCTATGTACTAGTAGTTGACTTGTGGTCTTCCACGGCTTTTTCTCCGTTTCACAGGCTCCCATAGTACCAATTTGTGATGTTAACGACTCTGATCATGACGCAGTGAGCAACCAGTTTTAGTCTCCTTGCCTCTTTTTAGTCTATCTTAGACTGGTGGCAGGTCTTCATACAACTGTTCATTGGTGGGTTTTTGCCTCTACCAGATAATGAGACACATACGGAGCATCTGTGTGTAGCATCCATTTAATCTTGATTGTTGATATTGACAGGATCGTCCTGTCAACAGTAGAAAAGTTTGTGCTGTTGACAGGACGATCCTGGCAACAGTAGAAAACTTTGCAGTGTTGACAGGACGATCCTGGCAACAGTAGAAAACTTTGCACTGTTGACAGGACGATCCTGGCAACAGTAGAAAACTTTGCACTGTTGACAGGACGATCCTGGCAACAGTAGAAAACTTTGCACTGTTGACAGGACGATCCTGGCAACAGTAGAAAAATCGGCACTGGTGACAGGATTTTTTCCTGTCAACAGTGGAATAATTGGCACTGTTGACAGAACCAGGAATATTACATTTTCTCTCTTTCTATAGGATCTATTAATATGATTTTGATGTCCTGTGGAGATGTTAGACTACAGAGTATAACCAGAATTGGAAATACATTGATAGATATTATGTTTATACTGATACATACATAAATTTTAGATATCATGTTTATACTGACGCCATAGTTACATGTACCTGTTAGCAGGTAATCACACCTGTGAACTTTAATCTCAGGTGAGGGAACGATTAAGCCATTAGAGTCAATTTCACATTACCAAGAGGGTGTTTCTTGCCTTTTGTTCCAACATTTTGGAAATCTTTATAACCTTCTAATTGTGATAAGTAACTGTTTAAAATTGTTTATATTACCATTGTGATGTTCTAAATATTTTCTACAGTATTCAAACATGTTAGAAACATTTCTAACATCAAAGTCATTATTTATGATACGTTCATGAAGGTTAGACATACAGGTAAGCAATATTCAAATACAATTCAATCTCTACAACTGGATAAAAACGGATATTTACTTCCGGACGTTTCGAGTGACATCCATCACTCTTCTTCAGCATAAAAGAATGAACTAGTCAGAACAATTCAATACCAGTACAGATAACTAGAAAAACTGGTTTAACCACTAAATCGTTAGGATCATATGCAAAAGGTTACACAAATGTAAATCATGATAGGATAGTTCCTATGGTCAGACAACACCATAGGAAAAAACTATTTCTGATAGTTTCTAAACTGTTCCAACATAGAGCCATCATTTTTGACCACATGTTCGAACATGGAAACAATATGATGAAACTGGGTCAGTGGGCTGGGAAGAGGGTAATTCACACATCCCTTCCAAGTACAGGAAATTGTGTCTGTCTGACACCTTCTCACAAAAGAGTCACCAGTGTCTACTAAAGAAAATCTAAAAATACAAGACCCAAACAAAAGGCCCAGCTTAGCAGCTTGGTTTATGGGGGTAATAAAAGTTTTTATGGAGGGAAAAAATAACACAATTTGTTGGAACATTTCCCAATGTTTCCAACATATGTAGGTAGGTTCAAACATGTTCAAACTTTCATTTTTAATTGTTTGAACAATTGAGAACTTTAGTGACTGAAATATTCTTTTACTTAGAATAGTTCAAACTTATGACAAATATTATTTTAAAATCCTCTCGGTGACTCGGAATTCTCTAGTCTTATCTTTTCGCAATCCTGAATTGGATGGTTTGGTGTTCAAATCCCAGCCTATTCCTGAGATGTACAATAGAGTTGTTACAACAAATAACAATTAGGTATTTGTCAGTTTGATAGAGACATAGTTTGCTATCTTGTAGAAATGTTACAGTAATTGTATGCACAGTAAGAAAAGAACCCATGCACTGTTAGGTTGTTATAATGGATGTTTTCCTTCTTTGTTAAATTAACCATAAAAAGGTAAGTTGCTTCACTTGTTGGAAAAAATTCAGACCTGGCCTTACTTTCTTGTGAAATTCAATCTTACTACAGGCTTCGTAAAAAGACAGGAATATACAGGTGGCATTAAAGACTAAAGATTTTGTCCCTGTACACTTAAAACATGTCCTGAAAGATTGTTACTTCATCAGATCCATGTAATTACTTGCCAACTTAACAGAATTTTAAAGACTCTAAAATGGCAACAACTTACAATAAGCAATGACAGCTTTTTTGTCCGTTTTTTAACATATGGTTGAGTCATACGATCCTATCAACAGTAGAAAACTTTGCACAGGACGAGATCCTGTCAGCAGTGCAAAGTTTGATCGTCCTGTCAATTGTTTACAGGACGATCCTGTCAATAGCCCAAGGCTAAAATCTTTCCATTGAGGATTTGGCAGGTCGTTTTGCCACAATGTCAGTTCGCCAAAGCACAAATCGTTTCGCCACAATGCACAAGTCATCTCGCCATAGTTAGATTCCATTCCTCTAGATAGCCTAATAGCATTGGGAAACGTTTTCCTAACACCACTTACGTATTTTTGAAAAAAGGAAGACACAGTATTGAAATGCCCGGGCCCCCTACCTAAGAAAGGTGACCTACGCAATTGCCACACTGCTCAACAAGCCGATGGAGCGGGAAATGGCTAGTTGATTGCCTCAACAGTCTAACAAGGCCTCCCGTTTTACGAGATTCCCAAGGAGAATGCTTCCTAAATGGAGGCGAACGCTATGTATTGATACATGGAATCCATCAAAACTACATTCGATTAAATTCTTATTACAGCAATAAAGTGGCCAACGCGTTTGGAGGTAAAATGACATGTTCTTGTGATTCATCGTCAAGTGATAAATTTTGCCCATTCAGTTAATTCAGTGGAACATAGTTGGTCTATATATGTGCATGTTTTCTTAACATGAATGGCCATAAAAATTTTACCTTTCAGTTCTGCGATTTAGAGACTTAAACTCAAAGCAATATTCAAAAGGCATTTCTTGGTATTTCTTTAGGGTACACCTGACGCTACTGATCCGAAAAACTTGGGATTTAAATATGCAAATATATGAGAGAGAGTGAGAGAGAGAGAGACAGACAGACGGACATAGGGACAGAGGGGCAGACAGAGGGACAGAGAGACAGAGACAGAGAGACAGAGAGAGAAAGATCGGAGTCACTACCGAAACAATCGCAGATTCTACCAGTAGAGACTCCGATTGCAATCTCTACAATAATCAGCTATTACACTGGTAAAGATCTCAATCACGACGTCCTCTGATAAAACAGGTGATCCTAATCTATGGATGGATACATTCTGATGGTAAAAACTGCAATCAGGGTTACTGCCAGCACATATCAACAGTCTCTATCTTAACTCTCCATACTGCGGTGGATCAGTTCTTTCCTCCAGGACAGATCTATGTGGGTGGTAGCGGATGGTGATTGTTCGCCGTCAACACGTGCCCTCTCTTGAGTTCCCCAAGGTATGGTCCTCGGTCCAATTTTGTTCCTGGTATTCATAAATGACTTACCATCTTGTCTGACACCTGGAACTACTGCTAGGCTCTTTGCCGACGATTGGCTTGTGTATCGAGAGATCCATGGGCAGGAAGACCAAATAATCCTGCAGAGAGATCTCATCGCATTACGGGATTGAGCAACTACTTGGGACATGAAATTCAACCCTACGAAGTGCAATACAATGTCCATTACGCGAAACAAGAACCCTCTCACTTGGATGTACGAGGTGTGTGGCGAGTTACTCCAACAGACAGGAGACAAGTATCTCAGTGTCACTTTCAGTAATGACCTGAAATGGTCATCTCATGTCAACACAACAGTGAAACGAGCCAACCAGACACTTCACTTTGTCAGTCGAAATCTTCGCTACTGCCCTCGACCAGTCCACGAGACTGCTACTTCAGTATAGTACGCTTCACCGTCGAGTATGGGACAGTTGTCTGAGATCCTTGCCTGAGAAAGGACATCGACGCACTTGAAATGGTCAACAGAAGAGCGTCACGGTTCGTGACGAGTAACCACCGCAGGTCTGATGTGTCTTACCCTCCTACAGGACCTGAAATTGCCGTCACTCCAGTCGCGACTTCAGGACGCACGACTAGTAATGGTGTACAAGATGCTATTCCGCCTACTCGCATCATGCCAGCATACGCGAGCACACGTGCCTGCCACTCACACAAGTACAAGTCTCTATGATGTAGATGTGAAACAGCAAAGTACTAGTATGCCTTTTGCGCCAGGACAGTTCTCGAATGGAACAGCCTCTCCGCCCACGTTGTCGACAGCCCTTCACTGGACACATTCAAAAGCAGGTTGCTGTAATCTAACACCACGTAGTCCAGACGCTGCGCCTCCTCCGTCTGCGCGATATTCCTACCAGGAAGTTTGCAGACTCTGGACTAGAACTAGAACTAGAAGGAGAGGGCATATGTCTAAATGACCATGGTATCCAATTTTTTTGGCCAGTTCAAAATTCACTAACAACATGATTCTGTCACTGCAAATCAAAGTTGATCTATAAAATCACTGACAAAGACAACTTCCAACTTTAGTTTGTAAAACGTCATAATTATTTGGAAATTGCAGCACATTGGCCATGGCTACAAACTGAGAACAGCAGGCAAATAAAACTTTCGTATTTGTTTAACGTCTTATTTGAGATTACTGTAAATGCATTTCATCTTAACGATAACAGGAAAAATGAGACTGCCGCAGTGTCTCAAACAGTCTTTTAGTACAATAGGCCTTTAAAATGCGTGTTAGTGGTATTTTGCGGTGTGAGACCATTGCAAAAAATACAAAAATGAAACCATTTTGAAAGTTTCTGCATTTACAGTACAACATATTCACCACATTTGAAAGACAAATTCTACACTTCATTGAAAAAGACTCAATTTATCTAAATTAAATTCTACTTACCTTAAGTCTTGCACTTGTTTCAAAAATTAAAAAAAATTCTCTAAACTAGAGTTCCACGAAACACATACCTTCGCCAAACAATCAAGGCTTATTATGGAGAATGCCCTTATCAAAGACTTAAAGGTCTTATTCATGTATAAAGGTACCTACCGTGAATGGGTGTTTTCCTCCAGTGTCAAAGTGATTGATAAAGAAGGCCAAACCACCACGGTTTGGCCTTGTTTATCAATCACTTTGACACTGGAGGAAAACAAAGTTATCTTGTCCGCAAATACACACACACACACACACACACACACACACACACACACACACACACACTCACCTCGCTATACTCACGACAGAAAGTGCCAAGAGTACCATTTTCGTACAAAACCTTGGTATACGCAACCGCTATTGAAATATCGCGACATTCTATCCAGAGCTGCCCAAGCTATATGAGATTGACCTACATACTGGGACACACAAAATTTTTCCAACCAAAACAAAACCTCCTTGGCGAAGGCAATTGCAATTAGATTGACTTACAGGTATTTCATATAAGACTAGAGTTCGGTGACCTCATACCTCCATGAAATATTTAGAGCTTTTGTAAATTTCATGCAATTGACTAACACATTAACATAATTTATGCATGGTTTTGTTCATCATTGACTAACGTACATGTATACATGTATAAAATTCCCATTATTAATCATAAAGCGGTTTTGCATTTTTTACATGAATTATGCAAATAAGTTCCTCATCACTAGATTTGGTGTTTGCTTATATTCCACCCATCATAATTAACATGTGTTACATTTATTGTAGTCCAGTTATCAAAAACAATGGAATTATACAATTTCCTCATTATTTATGCAAATTAGGTCTTCATTTGCATAACATGTATATCATTATGAACGTCTTTGCCTAAGTTACCTGCATGCCTAAAATGATGCCAATCCGTCGATCTTTTCTGCAGTTATCCGCTTTGGAATGTCTGCAGTTTAGAAATTAAATGTTAGGGGGCTGACACTTGCCCCACTTTGTCATGACACTGAAAGCTATCTACCACTCAAATGTCAAGACCATTTCCGGGAGAAGTGATGTATAGAAAAAATATTCTCATTAATCATGCAACTGTATTCCTCTTTTGCATAGTTAGTATTTCATTTTGTACAACATTGTCTAAAGTTACATACCAAAAATCATAAAAATCCGTTGTTCCCTTCTTGAGTTATCGTTTTCATACGTTTTTGACAAAAATGCCCCTGCTATCCCAAAACTAGCCGCTAGGTGACCCAAACTTATGTGTTTTTTTTATTGGTACACATATAAGACAAGACACAGTGGTAAATGCACTCTAGCAAAGCTAATATTAACATTACCACTAGAACATTTGAAAATAAAATAAACAAAACAATGTGAGATCAAATTAAATAGTAGTACAGCAGTGGGGTGACGGATCCAACAAATAGATATATATATACATACAAGATTTTAAAGGAAAATATTCAATCAGTTTGAAAACGGTTGGTCTGGAGTATGTATGTCTGTGTAAGCTGCATAATATGGGTATTTGTTTCTGTTGGTAAAGTGGGTGAACCCCTGAGTAAAAGTTGAGTTAAGACTGGGTCAGACGTAGTTTTCAAATCAAGGGTTAGACGGTCTTGAAGATTGCAGAGAAGGGTTTTTCTAAGTTGGTTGTAGTTAGGGCAGTACAATAAATATTACCCAAACTTATGTCACTTCTTCCTGAGCACAAAAGCTATCTTACACCCTAAAATCGTGACCATAGCTTGTTCAGAACACGAGGTAGCGAACCCGGACTTTGCGCTACAGTACCAAGGTAAGCCGGTAGGGGGCCCAAAATCTAATCATTTTCAGCTTTTATCACATACCACGTATACCAACACACCAAGTATGAGACCAATTCAACTAGACGTTCTTGACTTACGCAGGATATAACCTCCATGACATTTCATGAAGGTAAATATGGTGATATTCTACCAAAAAGTCTAAATGCAATTATTTGTGTCAAGTACATGTGTCTATATTCTAGTTCCAGTTCCTCTGTGCAAAGGCATGTAAATCTTGATTCAGAAAGCTTCAAGACTTTTTCGCAGAGGAAATTCGCAGAGGTACTACGAGGGTGAGTCAGAAAGTAATGCAAGTGGTTTCATAACAGACTCGTTTTTCGATCGAATGAGCTGAAATGTTTCACAAAGGTAGAAGCATATGTCCTCTTAAGATCATCTCTCGGCAACACTCTTATTTTACAGTCATAAAACACTTCATCTAAAAAAGTTTTGCATAAAAACCCTGGTCTAAAAATTCAATATAGAAATCCCCTACAAGAATGGACTCTTCTAAATACATGTACCATGTGTAGTTTGTGGCAGGTGGATACCAACAAGAGTTCGGAGACCTCAAATCTGCATGAAATATTCAGTTTTTGTAAATTTATTGCTTTATCTTGTGTTGTCTCATTGATCATGCAGATACGGCTGTAATAAGCCTGAATCTGTTTCAAATGATAGCCTTCTCTACCAAAATATAACACATTGGACATGTGAAAGTCCTTTAGCAGAATTCCATTTTATATAACAGAGTAATATTCAATATCCTATGTTGATGGAAGTGCTGCCCCTACGGCCGGGGAGGCTATGGGACCGGTGAGGTGAGGTGAGAATATTCAATATGAATTATACAAATGACACATTTACATCTACTGTATCCATGGTAACGCATACCTTTAACTAAGTAAGTTACACATATACATGTCACACATATGAAGAAGTATGGTACTAAGGAATTATGATATGTTGATATTATCTATGCAAACCCTAATTTGCATAGATGGGACCTGTAAATGTTCCACCTGCGATAAAGCATAAATGTTACATGTTATTAAAAATCCCATCATGGAAAGCATATGAATTATAAAGCAAATTAATTTGCATAATCAATGCAAAAAAAGTCATAATTCTTCTAAGTGGCATACGGGTAATGGTTTGACTATCAACATTGTGACTGGTGTAAGTTGTTCAAAGGTGCACATAACTGAGCATAAATTATATTAATGTGGCAATCATTTGGGGAATGCATAATCAAAATATTTCGAAGATGTTGGCTTTGGGGGTTTCGCAGTTTTGAGGATGCCTGCCACTTTCTCCATTCTCATGATTGAAAAAAAATTCCATTTCTTCCCCCAAGAAGCAAGTGAAGAGAGTTTCTAAGCATATAAGGTGACAAACCAGAAACACATTGATAAGGTAATTTTTCAAGCTCAACCGATGATTTCCCCAGTTGAAATGTGCCCAATAGTTGTTCTCAGTATTATGTTACACATAGCTGTTATTCATTAAGAGGGTACTATCATGAGGATTATCAGAACACAGCGCAACTGCTTTAGTTCAAGTCCAAGTTCTATTTCAAGTTGCCAATAAAACTATGTTTGGGGATTCAGATAAATATTGTTAGGCTAGCCAGAACATTCTCCTTTAGAGTTGAGTACTGTAAATGCAGAAATGTTCGCGGTGGATTAATGTTCGCGGTTTTCGCGGCGAACACTTTACCGCGAACTTAAATCCACCGCGAACATTTTTCTATAAAGGTATTAGATCGCAGTCGATGGTGTTACCGCGAAATTAAATCCACCGCGAAAAGTCATTTTCCCCGCTACCGCGAAATTAAATCCCCGCGAACTTAAATGCATTTACAGTATACCTTTAAGGGGATGATTTAGAATAAGTCAGAAGTGTCAAAAATATATTCCTGCTTCCAAACTATTCTACCATTAAAATCACGCAAGGTATCATCTATTAATATCACTGTATCTACTATCATTATTCCATACTTCATGTACTTGCGACGAGGCTTCGGGCTTTTATTTACAAATAAGCGAGACTAGTACTTATAAGCGTAGTATCATAATTCTACCATGTTTTGTCGCTTTAATCCTTATTACAGCATAATTGTTTGCGGTCTTGCAACAGATGTGGATTCTGCAGAGGATGGCATCCATAAGATGTATTTGCTGTGTCTTTACGTAAAACAACAACAACAAAACACTCGGGACGGAAATAGTTTTGGCGGCGCCAGAGAGATTTCCCGCGGAATCACCACTTTTTGTTGAACTTCTGTATTCTACTGAATAAAGCCGTTCTTATCACTTCCCCGGGGCCCAAGGAATATCAATATTTCAAGACAGAAAACTATGATGATGAATACAAAATGTGATTTCGTTCCAGTCCAGCATTGGAACAAATCTAAATAATTGATCATTGTCAACAATCTCTGGAGGGCCGTTTCGTTCCATCAGCGCTGAAGGGGGCTCAACAAGAAGTTTGAACGATGCCGTTGTCGTACTATCTCTGGTCGCCAGATTCATCCACCATGTAACCCTGTCAGGAGATGGCATAAAGCAGATTTTTCAATTCCTCGCGCCCAGAATATGTCTACTGGAAATATCACCACATGTACAATTTTTCGTATGTAAGTTAATTAGATTCATTGTATTAGCACCTAGACTTGATACGGTATGTCGGGTTGGACCCGAACACCGAACACGTGTTTTGTCCCTGTAGCTGTTCACTGTAATTCTCCCATCTGGCATACATGTCCAAGCCAGCGAAGTCTTAGCTGCTTCAACATTGTGTACATACTAGGGATCTTAGCACGTGTGAACACAGCTACAGTGGTAACATAATCAATCCACTTAAACTGGAGGATTCGACACAAGCTACGTATGTAAAACGAGTCGAGTTTCCTTTCCTGACTTAAGTATAGAGACAATGTTTCGCTGCCGTAAAATAGAACACTTAGGACACATGCCCTATATACAGCAACCTTTGTGTGAATTGTGAGCTTCTGGTTACCCAGACTCTCTTTTGTAGCTGATAATCCTATCCTGCAGTTTATCATTTCAACTTGCAGGGAAAGGTTGACTGACACAATGGATCCTAAATGTAGATAAGTAAACGTAGTAACCACTAACTCACAGTAATTAATGGTGATTGCTGGGGGGGGGGGCGTATCAACTCCCTGACACATGATTTTGTTTTCTTCAAGCTTATAGTCGATAGATAGATAGATCGTGTTTATTGGGAAATCGCAGTGTCAGAGTTCTTTCAGTGTCTGAATTGCATCAAATTGACAAAGGTTATTTATAAGTTATCTAGATGCAAAAAAATCTTACACAGTCAAATACAAACTATACACACACATAGTACATAAAAAAGTTTCTCAAAGAATTTTACAAAGTTATTTAAAAACTAATCTTGGTAGTATTACTATATATAAGTTACAAACAGGACATTCCTCTGAGAGCAGGGTAGTGACACAGTACTTAATAGCTGCCTCAAGCATACCTCACACCACTCATAGATGCGATCAGTGAGCGATGAAACGCCCCTCAAAAGTCATAGCCAGGAAACGAACTAGAAAGATTTTACTATAATAAATTGTGCGATATGTTTAATAATTTTAGGTCAAAATCTAACAGTGTGTATACAATGTATAGTCCAGTTATGAACTCACAGGTCCAAAAGGATTGCTCAAAACTCACTCACTATTTCTGGTAGTGCGGCCAATTATCTGTAATCTTTGCGGAGGTAGCCAGTCTCTGTACTCAGATTTCGAGAGTCAAGCCAAAGTCCTGACAGAAAACGGAGAATGTGTCCAACAGTATTTAAAGCTTGTTCCAGAAGTAAGCTGCCAGTGCAGCAGCATCTGCAAATAGTAAATCTTTGATGAGCACCTCACGTATTTTGATTTTTGCGTCAAGTCTGGACAAGTTGAAAAGCTTCCCATCCGATCTGGTGTGCAGATAGACTTCTTCAGCTGATAAGCAAAAAGCATATTTCAGCAGGACTGCAAAGAAGATGCCAAACATGGTTGGGCCCAATGTGCAGCCCTGCTTTACCCTACTGCGAATGCCAAAAGAAGGACTGGATCAATCTGAGAAGTTTAGGGGGCATCCGATCTTGGCAAGTATCTTATGCAAAGATTTTCCCCTTAATACTGAGTAGGGAGATTCCATGGTAATAATTACAATCACCTCTATCCCCCTTGTTTTTGTACAATGTGATGATGTTAGAGTCCTTATGTGACGATGTTATATCCCGCGGGATCTCTCCCTCCGCCCAGAATTGACACAGTAGGTCATGCAGTAGAACGCCTTTAGCACTGATAGCCTAAGGTGGAATTCCATCCGTACCAGGTGCTTTCCCTGAGCGTATACTGCAGAATTGTTTTGCTCATCTTCTCCAATGTTGGTGCAGCATCCAGTTCCCTCACTTGAACGATTTTGTGGCCAGCGATAACTTCGAAGCATGTAGCATATGTAATTAAGATCACTGTCAGGTGGAACATCAACAGATGCCGATCATACAGCTACATGACTGGGGCGAAAATGCCATGATATTCCTTAATCGTAAATGATAGGAATCTCATAATATCTGCTGCACGTGTAAGTTGATATTCATAAACATCACTATGTATAGATTATGTAAATGTAGAAGTCATCTGCATAATTAGCAAGTGCTGTTGAAATGGAATATTCTGCCAAAGGAAAGGACTATTAAAGGTACAAATATGTCATTTAGGTGAGGAAACGGAGGTATTGACATGCTAATGGTTAAGATAAAACAAGACATTTACACAAGCTCTAAACATCTCATGGGGGTATAAGTCCCTTGAAAGATTGTTGATAGTGATATTTTCATCGCTGCCGCTGTATGGCTCCACAAGCGCCCCCTCAAGCGCAAAATTACATTTCCACAGGCATCAGAGAAGATTACAAACTTGAAATACGATTTCCGCCATAAGGAAATATGAGGTTTAGTTGTCATAAATTCTGATACCTTTTTTTATTGTCACGGTATGTCATTTGCTTCATAATTCTGCAAGCTGAAAGATACATAGGATTGACGCAAATCTTTCATGAAATTGAAAATGTAATGTATTTGTAATGAAATCGGCAATATGGTATCTATTACTAATAATGATAATTTATCGCAAAGTTCACACAATACTAGACTTTGTCAAATCTTTAGGCAGAACTGCTCTGAATATGAACATAACGTCTTTCAAACTCAACATCGGAATGTCATTTCTGTTTCAGAGTGGGTGACATGAGCCATTGCTGTGATTCACTTACCCTACATTCGATGTTTAACCCTATCTAGACCAGGGGGGCTAAAAGTGCCTGCGCCAACTTTGACGTCGTATAACTGGCGAACGACGTGTGCTAGGACTACGAAACTTGGTGACTTTTCCTAAAATATTGTTAGCAACAATTCTGCGAAAAAAAATTTAGTTTGTCGTTTTTCGTGTTGCCATGGCAACGGGTTTCTGACAGGTATATTTCCCCAAATTTACAATTTTCAGTTAGAATTATGGGATTTCATAGTTTTATTGCTATATCAAACTTGTTTATTTCTATCATTAACATCCTGTGTAATTTTAAGTTAAATTTCTAATTAGAGATTCATAATTTATGCTAACTTGATGACGTCATGGGTCAAAATCCAAGATGGCGGACAATGTCATTTTCAACGATAAATACATGTTATTTTTACTCAAATACCGTCAAAATCTTTTATTTTCTTACAAAACACAATCACTTGATCATTTTTAGTCCATTTCTATTCGGTTTGGGGGCTATATGTGGAAAAAGTCGTATTTTAGAAAATTCAAGCTTGTCGATCCAAGATGGCGGACAAATGACGCATTTTCTGACGTCATATAGACGTCAGTGTCGTCGTCATTGGCAACAAAAGACTTGGCAGACTTAGACATCAATAAGATAACCTTTATAGTAATCGTCTTGTTCAATTCTTTCAAGTGTAGCGGAAATATGACATTCTGACGTTATAATTACGTCATATTACGTCATAACGAAACCAAAATATAAAACTTTACTAGTACATCATCGCCACTAAATTTGGTGATCGTAGCCCAAGTCGTTTGAAATTACGAAGGGGGGTCGAAAGAGCCCCCCCCCCCGTCCCAGGAATCCCGAAAAAGCCTGGTCTAGATAGGGTTAAAGGTCGACAAGGAGCACAATGCAAGATAAGTTTGGTATTCTCGGCACAGAGTACAAGAATTAAGTGTTTATTGGATAGATCACACTGTGGCCATCCCTCAATTGTGTTCAGGCGTTACGAATATATACGCGATGTAAAGAAGATATTACCTTTTCTGCACGGTCATTAAACCAGGATCTAAAGCTAGCTTTTACTAACTTTAGACTAGAGTAGACACTTGTGATATTGTTTTTACACTGTTTGAATCTCTTATGTTAACTGCAATCAGCCCACGGGCAAACATTTGCAATAAACTTTATCAATTATTATCATATAGCCAGGCGCCGCGAACCAATCAGAAGGCCCCGTTCCACGTTGGTTATGACGCAGTAACATATAGATTCCGGCCAGGCCGGTGTGTTCGCTCCTTCTGATTGGACGGAATGAATCGACACCGGCACCGTTGTCGATTTGCATCGACACCGGTGCCGGTGTCGATTCATTATGGCCAATCAGAAGGAGCAATACAAACAAGAAAATAAGGGATATGCAGGCATTGGCCAATCAAAAGGAGCGAAACATATGCCAGAGCAGAGGGAACAAGTACAGACTGCAAGAGGGTGATGGCTCCTTCTGTTAACATTGGTAATGAGTTTTGTTGTTCTAAAACGCCAAAGACTGCAATGTTTCGAATATTCTTGTGTGGAAATTTTGGTTTCAAAATGCAATCTGTAATCTACTTACAAATGTATGTACCAAAGAACAAATGTGAATTTTCAGAAATTCGACAGCGGAATTCACACGTATAGTACCATGCGTCATACAGGAGTTTGCAAGTTTGGGTAGGCTATATGATAATAACCGTTAATGACCCGCCTGTTCCTCGGTGTACATGGTGTCATAACGCCTGGTCCTTTGCTACAACCACCTCATAAAACCAGCTCGTTCGCTTCGCTCACTCGGTGGTTTCATTCGGTGGTTATAGCAAAGGACCAGGCGTTATGACAATTACAATGACAATGAAGTTTATTGCATATTATCATATAGCCAGATGGAGTTGGCCAATCAGAGGCCCCCATTTCCCATGGGTTATCAGGCAGTAACCTCAAAAGTGGTCGGTTATTCTAATAACCGACCACTTTTTGGACCGCACCATTATACAGGGGACAGTCATGAATTTTTTTTGTACTGTTGTTTGTGTGTAAACCATGCATAACTGTCAAAAATATTATGATTGATTGGTTATGTTAATTAGGGCTCCACATGGGGAATATAGGGATACTTGAAAAGGAATTATGCTGATTTTACACATTTTCATTATGGCTTTCTAACGTGATTAAGCCGGTACCTTCCTAAATCACTTCATATATACGTACTTTGTCGTGCCCAAGTGAAAAGGCTCTGCATGGGGGGTACCAGGACTCCACTTAATACATGTAGTTTGTATTGCAAATAAGCCACATGTTGATGCTGATATGCTATCTCACAAACAGATGATTAGTTAAAATTATTACTTAAATGATGATGATGAAATAGTTTAATGTTTGTATTATATATAGACACTATTGTACAATATATATATTGCAAATGTATTTTTATGTAATGTATTAAAGTGTTTATTTGTTATAAATGAATTTGTGTGAAATAACTGTCAGTTGGATAGGCTATATGATAATAACGTTAATGCCCCGCCTTATCCTCGGTGTATATGGTGAGCTACACGCGTTTCCTGACGACGCTATCTGTCAGGGGGGC
>NC_049979.1:24743208-24794004 GCF_000003815.2 Branchiostoma floridae
TCATAAACCACCTTGTTCGCTACGCTCACTCGGTGGTTTATTCTGTTGTTATCGCACCTGACCAGGGATTATCTCACCATATACACCTCGGGCCGGGGCATTAACCCTTTATTCATGCCCCGTTGGGGCTAAATGCAGTCAGTTTGATACAAAAGGTAGTAAACGCAAAGTTATACAATTTCACATACTATAGTTTATATGCATCTTCTCTCTTCCTAAAACATTTGTAGATGAACTTACAGAGATTTTCTATTATATCGTGGTCAGATGATGACATGAGATATTTGAACATATCTTCCTTAGTCATGTGTGCATATTTCTGATCTACATGTGTAGCATTAACAAATGTATTGCGCAGATCATTGTACAGTGAACACTCTAGGACAAAGTGTATTTCGTTTTCTACATACATGTGGTTTTTATCGCAAAATATACATAGTCTATCATTAGGAGAAGTTCGGTTGTATCTACCGGCTTCAATTTCCAATGGGTGATCGCTGATCCTTAGTTTAGTCATGGCTCGGCGATAGCTAAAATTTGTTATATCCAGGTATTTTTCTCTTTCATACAGTTGCTTAAATTTTCTGTAGGTTGACACCATATACACCTCGGGGCGGGTCATTACCCCTTAATTATTAAACGTAGTGAAGGCACATATCCACTACTTAAATATAGTTAGGAGAGGTTATATTTGTTTGTTTATTTGTTTATTACACTTCCCATAAATGGAGGGGAGACAAAACAGGTGATACCACCTCTGCAAGTTGTCTCCCCGTTATAGTGTTGATTCAATTTATTTTATGTAAAGAAACTGTAGTTCGGCGATCTCATACCTCCATGAATATCTAGAGCTTTGATAGATATTATGCAAATTATATACAGATTTACATAATTGATTCATGGTGATATTCATCATTGATTAGCTTACACATGTCAGAAGTTTAAAAATCATTTAGCCATTTTTGCCATTATGCAAATTTGGTCCTCATTTGCATGTTTGGTATCTGTTTATGTTTCATCAGCCATAAATTAGATGTGTTACATTTATTGAAGTCCAATTTTGGAAAACAATGGAATTATATAAGTACCTCATTACATGCGTATCATTGCATACATCTTTGCCTAACCCACCTGCATGCCCAAAATAATGGAAATCCATCGTTCCTTTCTTCAGTTATTCCCTTTGGAATGTTCTGATAATAATGCCCATGCAGTTCCAAACTTCAATGTTAGGGGACTGAAACTTGACCCACTTTGTCTGCTGCTTGTACATGATTATATAGCTATGTAAGTGCCCCTGCAGTTCCAAACCTAGTCGCTGGCGGGGGGGGACTCATGTCACTTCTCATCTCACACTCCAAAATCGTGACCATAGCTTGTTCAGAACGCGAGGTATCCAAACCGGACGTTCCGCTGCAGTACCACGGGAAGCAGCTAGGTGGCCAAAAATCTAATCAGTCACACCCCACCAATATATCCAATGCATCCAGCCGATCTTGAGTTATCTTGTTCATAGACACACACACAGACGCACACACAAACGCTAGTGAAAATACAATTACTCTGTTTTTGTAACTAACATTACCACACTCCAAATTTACTGTCGCAGTAATACAGCACGCACGCACACACACACACACACACACACATACACACACACACACACACACACACACACACACACACACACACACACACACACACACACACACACATACGCTGGTGAAAATCTAACCTCCATTAATATTTCATGGAGGTAACAAGGTTTAGCAGAAAATCGGCCTCCAACACCGCCCTTATTTCACAGCGAGTACAATTGACTGTTCCTTCTTTTCCGCAAACCGAGGTGAGTAGTGTTATGTCAATAGTTGACCTGTTTCCTAATTTAGAGTGAGAAATGGCAAGTCTGACAGGATATTGATCAACCTTCCTATCATCATGACGTCCGGTACCGCCACATCGGCATCTTTTCATCTGGCCGACTTTACCGAAAACGCCTACCTGCCACAAGAAGTCAGCTGACATCGAGAACAAATACAGACAAGGCTTTCTGCAGTAAAATGTTCAGTATTCAAAGTTGTTTTATTTGATCTTTACAAATGATAATTAACAATAATAGTGTTGTGAGCATCGTGTAGCTGTATATAATGAAAGCGATATGAAAAGTTGTTTTTACCCAACAAAGCAAATATTCTCATTGCCCTGTCAAGCCAACTGCTTAAACCAACTGTTTTATTTGTTTTTAGATGACTGATCGAAGGATCTAGACATATGGCGAGAAGACATGCGTAATCATGTCAAGATGGATTTCGTCTATGATTTAATACATTTCAATGTGTGCTTATTCTCATAGTCTTAGGAGTGAAACATTATTCGTCATTCTCACCTTCTTAATCCTATACTGATCCAACCAACGTCTACTTGTTGGACGGATCCGTACGGGGATTGCCTATACCATCTGCGCAAGGCGTCACTCTACATACAATTCTATAGTCGGTATATCAATTCGTCTGATTTTGTTTCAGTCCCTCTTACTTTGGAGTCTGAAGAGGATGTCAACCCTAAGATTTACTTGCTAAAAGAGAACAATGGTCATTGTGTCCAATACGGGATTCTATACATATTCCATATGTGAACAGTTGGTATTAATATTCCTATGGCACTGCTACACAAAGGCTGTCCGTCCAACATGCAGTCCATCTCAAGCTAAATCAATTATGTGAGTAGTTGTGTGAATTATCCTCCATCACACAATGCATGTGCAGACTTGCAGAACGTGCCATCCATTGTGTGCCGCAGTAGCGGCACAATTCGCAGTGTGTCACAACCAATCAGATAATGTTTCGAAATGCATCTCGTGTTTCCCAACGTCAGTTATTACCTTCGCCAAGAAGTTATATTTTCGGTTGAGAATTGATGTTGTGTCTCTATATGTAGGTCAACAGCATATAACTAGAGCAGCGGCTACAGATACGAAGGTCGAGTTCGAAAATTTTATGGTTGGCTTAGCACTTTCCGTGGACACTACAGTGCATGTGTCCGTTCGTTTGCGGACAGCATAAAACGGATGGTTTTTCATGATATTTGATGGATAGGTAGGGGTTGGAAAAAGAAAGGTCAAGTTCGATAATGGGCCTCCTAGCGGTGAGTTACGGTACTGCAACGGAGGTTCAAAGTTGGAGGTAAAATGTTCCTCAAGTGCCAGTTCTTTGGGCAGAGATTAAATCGCGTAAGTTTGGGCCCCCTAGCGGCTCTTTTAAGCTGCAGGAGCCAATTTTGTTTTAAAAGAGAATAATTAACGAAAGGATGGACGGATTGTCATGATAGTTGGCGTATCGATAGTTTGAGTGATAATTTATATAATCAAGTTACAATCATGTTAATCCGTAGCTAATTTAATAATGAAGAAAGTTGAGAAATCTCATGCATTACATGAGAAGACCTGGTGTTCCAGGACAGTAGCACGAGATTATTTTGGTTGGTCTAAGTAGGCCAGGAAAACAAACAAATGTCATGCAGCGGGTGTGCTGTTTTATTTTTCAACGAAATGAAGAAAGAGTCGATCATTTTCAATCTCCAAGCAAACAGTAGATGAAAAACAGAAGAATTTGTCCAAATAAGATGCCATGGGATTTCAGTCTTTTGCAGTTTATCCGATCGGTCAGTTCACTCCTAGGCCAGACAACCCCTACCATTGACTAGGCTTTTATTCCTAAAGGTGGGTTCACACATGCGTATATATTTAGTCCGTGTGAGGCGCGCATGGGAGTACTTGCCTCCACCAGGCCCCACAGGTCGTTGGAAAAATAATAGAAATTGGACAAACGTAAACAGGTAACATGTTAGACGAGTTTGCTGGATTCGCTAACCATACTTCTTGGTCAGCTAACTCATCTGGCATGTAATGTATCTATATTTGTCCAATTTGTACCATTTTTCCCGCGACCTGTGGAGCCTGGTAGAGACTAAGAGCTTCATACGCACCCCAAACTAACTTGAATATATACGCATGTGTGACCCCACTTTAACTTGGCCAACGCCCCGCCCTTACATAATTCACTATTCAACCAGGCCGAAGGCTAGTAGAGACTGATTGATTTTGACGAAGCACTATAAAAGTTGCGCTGGAAAGTATCACAACAGTGTACATAATTTTATTGTTACCTTAGACAAGAAGATTAAGATGTTTAATGTCCATGCAGTCGTTTGCTATTGGGGTAGCTACATGTAGTACTCTTTAGTAGTACACGAGTAAGAGTTAAAGTCTTGAATAAAGGCATTCTTGTTTGGCGGAGGGATGTGTTCGTGGAACTCGAGTTCCATCTTGTGCTTTGAAATCGCACACGTTTGGGAATGCAACAACACTCCAATTTATGGATGAAACGTCGGAAAGGGGACGCATGATTTTCTGCCATTCCTGCAGTAGTCACATAGTCTCGGTCCCCAGCAGTTTTTATGAAGATCGATCAATCCTCCCCTGGTCTCCTTTTGGATTGAACTACTCATCATGTCCACGCCCAGCAAGGCTCACACAGCAAACTGCAATGGCAATGGCAAACTTATAACCTATTTCTCCCATGATTAATGTATCGAGCAATTTCAAAAGCAGCTTTACAAGCCTTGCACTCTGTGATTTAAGAAGACCATGAACCCTTGTCTGGATGTAAGGGGAAAGACGCAATCGTTAATAAGGTATCAGGCTTATGCCAGCAGCAGTGATTACGGTGATTGAAACAGCGGCCCTCATCTATGCATGCTATTGAGCGGCTCATCTGTCATTCTGACATTCGTAATAATCCTTAAATGCCTATTACGGTGGGACAACAAGTGTGCCAAACTACCACTGGGAAATGTGCTGGAATTCAATTTCAAGTAACTCTAGCCCACCGCATCTATATCAGCTCCCGCCGTGACATTTATTATGAGAAATGTCTGGGCATCCGTCTTCTTTCACATTATGTCAAATTTGGTCTGATCGACCAAAATATGGGATCGTTTGATTAGACGAGGGTTAGTCCAAAAGTAATGCAAGTGGTTTCATAACATGTTCATCGAATGAGTTGAAATTTGGCACGTCTTCTTGAGACTGAAGTATCTCGAATTTTCCTTTAGACTATTATGAGCGAAGATGGTTTAAAGTTTACACTTGGAAGTCCGTCGCAAGAAATATTACAAAAGAGGTTCATTCAACGTGCATTGAAATATTCACAGACCAGCTATTTTAAGAGACTGAAACTCTGAAACTGCACGATATGTTAAAGTGCATATCTATTTAAGCCACATGCTTATTTTTATTTTTGCAATCCAATCAGATATCATTATTTTCGTTGCTGAGGTGGAGTGAGGTACGAGTTGAATTCAGTCAGGGTCCTGAAAATACTTCCCATAAACTAAGAGATTCGACATCTGTCACACTTCTTGGTCTTTAAGCATCTACGCCAGGTTTCGTTTCTCTTATTCAATAGAATAGTAGACTACAGGAATTAACATTTAATCGACACATCACGTATTCGTCTACAAATCTAACTGCGTCTAACATAACACTTTCATCATCATCATCTGTCTTCCCTGGCGGGTGGGGTAAGCCGACGCACAACGCCTCTCCATAGCACTCGATCTTTCATAGCTACTCCCATGTCCTCTGTTTCCCCTCGGTCTTCAGAGGATGAGTGAAAAAATTGCTTCTTCACTTGTGCGACGACAGTGGCCTGCGAACTGCGCATGCCTCTGCCTGAGGCTGTAGTTCACTTGGGGAAGATTACCGTAGATGGTATCGATAGATGCATGTTCTAGCTCTGCGCAGAAGTGTATGGTCTATCAAGTCTGTTTTCCAGACGTGTGGTCAATATCCAAGTACTGGCTCGACAATGGTGTGGAAAACTCAGTCTCTGGCGACTTGTCTCACAAGTTACTGGAGCAGTGCATCGGCGTCCTTGACCAGTAGTACGACCAACGCTAGGTCGTCTGCGAAATCTTAATCTGTGTTTCACTGCAGGGTGACGATGATTTCGTCTGGGCTGAATTTCAATGCCCTCTTCACGCATGCTAACAAGAAAAATACGTAAGATGTAATCCAGTTGGCATCCATCTGTCTCCGGGAAGACAATAATAGCAGGCAGACAGTTACTCGCGTGAAGAAGGTGAAGAAGGTTGTGCACTTCCTTCTTCACCCTCTCGTATACTGGCGCACTAAGTCCCACAGGGACAAAAACTGCATGCCACGTATAAGACGGCCCCAGCAGATGCAGGTTTGCTATTTGGAGTTTCCGTCTCCTAGGAGGACTTCTGACCAAGCATGAAAGGGGTTCCTCCTACCCCTGACTCGTGTATAGCGGGTGAGTCATGCCCGAACATGTCCCTAAGGCCTGCCACTGCCACAAAGGCCTGTCACTGCCACTAACCGCATCTAGGTACTCATTGGACCTGAGTTAAGGGCACAAGGTGGTGACACGGCAGGATTCTAACTCAGGACCTCTTGGGCCGGAGCTCAACGCGCTGCTTATTGCGCCACACATCTCACCAATCCAGTACAATTATAAAAAGGAAAGGTGCTAGTGTGTCGCCCTGGAGAACACCTGTTGTTACTTCAAAGGTTTCGTCGTCAGGGGTGATCACTGTGACAGTTGTATCGATGTAAAGTGACTTAATCTCATCAATAATGGGTAGAGGAATGCCAGACAGAGGAAGTATCTCGAACATGGCATTTCGATCTGTAGAGTCAAAGGCTTTGCGAAAGTCAACGAACAGCAATACCAGGTCCTTATCACATATTCTCATTTCTTCGGTGGTCCGTCTAGTTGATAGTATTTGCGAGATGGTAGACCTATTTCTTCTAAAGCCGTTTTGGTTCTTCGATCCTCATGATTCAGGATCATCTTTGTTACCCTGAGACTAAGAAAAATGGTACATGATACTAATTTGTCGTCTGAGCCTAAGAGAATGTGGAGTATGATTGGCAGTCCCTGGTGCTGTTTCTCCATTTCTTCCGTGTCGATATGTAGTTAATTTGCGAACGGTGACCTGCTGGGTGTTGGTAAGTCCATAACCTATTTCATGAATCTAGTATTAGGTATTATGACTTTAAATTCTTGAGCAAAGTCGATAAGTTATCCACCGTTTCTATTGGTTTCTCTATTGAATGTATAGGTAGCATCAACAGGTCCTATCTGGGCATTACAATTCTGCTATTGTAAGAAAATTGTGTGGCGGTCACTCTCGGTGACACCTTTGAGGTCCTGATAGAGGTTAAAACAACTTCATTCTCAGCACTGCATTTTGTCGGGCTATAACAGGAGTTGCTGTAGAATTCTGCAACTATGCAGTCACGTATCTTGTCAATGTTCTTATGTGATGATAGTAGTCCAACTCCTGCTATCGTGGATCGTTGATCCTTGGGAGTTCTTAGTCACAGAAGATGGGACTTAGGTGATCATTATCAATGGCAGTGAGTTCCATTTCATTATCAGGGTGATAATTCCTATGTTCTTGGATATCGATAATGTCGATTTTGTTTTAAGCTGCTAAGGCAACAAGTTCCTGCTGCCTACTTTAAGTTAAGAGAGTTCTAATGTTAAAGGTGCTGAAAATCGTGGGACTTTTGCACTTCAAGAGTTCGCGAGGGTTGACATTGGACACAGAGTTAGAGTTAGCATGTGCACCATTCCTGGTGTAGGATTCAGTTGTGCTGAGCATACCCTTCGGTGGCTGTTACGATGTGGAGCACCAAACCTCCGTTCGGGTGATTTAAATTGTAGAGTCACCAACTCCGATGTGGTCGACTAACCTGCTCCTTGATGCAGAGAGTGAGCAAACTAATTGGACGAGTCCTACCAGTTTCACCATGGACGTTTCCACTGTTTCCATAGGTGTGTCCCTCTAGGCGGTCCTTCGTTGCTGCGTGCTTTCGTTCCCGAGTTCTTGTAAGTTGAGATTGTACTGCGTCACATAACGTTAACGTTACATCTCCTGGCAACACTTCTTGTCACTGTTCTGTAACAGCTAAGAGCACAGATAGCAGGGGCATTGAACTTAGCAAAATTACCAAAACCCAACATCACCAAGGAAGATAGAACTGCGCTAAAAGAACTAGGAAAGAAGAGAGATGATACTACCGGCGGACACAGGCAAAGCTCCAGTAGTAATGGGCACCGAAGACTACGAGACTAAGCCTAGTGCCATGTTGTCAGACGACAAAACCTATGAAAAACTTCCGCAAGACCTTACACAGAAGTACAAAAGAGAAATTAGTGTCCATTCTAAACAGGCTTAATACCCCTGTCACATTTGGCGAAAATCGATCGGACGACGATTCTGGGGCAATCGCCCGAGCCTCGCTTATAATAATAACTTTATTGCACAACAATTGTACAAGTTGCAAAGTATGGCCTATATGTGCCGGGGACAGTTTTCAGGTGAATGATACGCGCAACCCTCTGTCGATCATAAATATGGCTGATCTTCCATCGATACGCCTGAAGATAAGGAAGATTTTGTTTGAACCTTTGTTTATTCATGAGAAGCTCAAATCGGCCAGCAGGCCGCTTTTCATTGAGGTCATGAGGGAGGTCAGGGTCATATAAGATATAATACAGATACAGATTACATTGAGTACTATTAGATTCATCAACCTATATCACTACACATACATGGTACAAAACATATAGTGGTGCAGATGGCTCAGTGTTCATAGTCCGTGTCCGTTCGTTTTGGTCAATTACTTTTACTTCAAGAGTCTCTTAAAGCTGGTCAGATTTGGAGCCGTACGTGTGTCTGGTGGTAGGTTGTTCCAGACATTGGGTCCACGGTAGGCTATTGATCTTCTGAAGGTCTCTCGCTTAGGTTTTGGGACAACCAGTTGACTACTTGTGCTTTGTCTGGTTGTCTGTGTACTCTGGTCCCTGCAGTACACAAACATCTGACGCATGTAGGGTGGTGGGTTGCTGTTTAGGGCCTTGTAGACTAGCACGGCATTGCTGTACTGGTGTGTTGCTTTAATGTCTTTCCAGCCTAGCCGGGAGAGAACTTCAGCTGTTGGTGTCCTGTATGGGGCGTTCAGTATCAGATAAAGAGATAACAGAAGAACAATATAAACACCTGTACCCCACAGCAGAAAATGTACCCAGGATGTATTGCACACCAAAGATACATCAACAGGGAACCCACTGCGTTCTATTGTAGACTATTACAACACCTATGGCAGTATTGGCAGACTTACTGGCTCCATTAGTAGGGAAAACAGAATACAATCAAACCTGCCCGAGCGACCACCTCTTCTCAGCAACCACCTGGCCATTTCTACCGCTTTTTCTCGGTCCCAATTTTTTCCCATTGACGTAAGCATTAAGCGACCTCAGTTTTCTCAACGACCACCTGGCCAACGCGACCGCGACCGGCCCAAATTGGGACCCATAACGACCGCGTCATTTTCAACCTTAAGGTTTTCATCGATCTTTTATGATAACTAGCGCGATGTTGTGCCGAAAGTTTACGTCGGATTTTGACTGCCATTACGATGTTATGTTTAGAATAAAGATGGCAGTGGTCAATGGGTGGGTCAATGTGGCAGTCTACTGTAATATGGGAGGAAATTTCGTTGTAAGAAAATCCGAATTCAGTTGTTACAGAAGTGTTTTTAAAAATCTTTATCTCTATAAAGTGAACGAATGCTGAAATGTAATCAGCCTCATACCTTTTTAAGAAAGATCTGTGTAAGTGCTTTTGTCCAACTGTACTGTACATTCACCCGTGGGTAAGTACGCTATCTGGACGTACCGGGCATCTACGTAGACATCGAATTCGAAAGGTACACCGTGGTTATTTCAGATACGGCGATCAAGAACACAGCGACGCATAAAGGCTTGTATATGGTAACTGACAGCATCAAAGTTCCCTTACTGTCTAAAACGTTAATGTTAAATTTACAGTTCACAGTGTGCGTGCTGTATTTGACATTAAAGACCTCGCTTACTTTCTTCTTTGCGTGCGTTTGCTTGCTATTTGCCATTAAACACAACGGATACAATGCATCGGGCATGTTTTGGGTCGATACTCTTCTCAGCGACAACCTGTCCAAATCGACCATTTTTCCGCTCCCCGGGTGGTCGTCTTAGGCAGGTTTGACTGTACCACATAAAGAACCCTTGACACTTGACAGGTGTTCTTATAGAGGAGGATGAAATGTTCCTGTCCTATGATGTAGTCTCCTTGTTCACCAACACACCTGTTCCATAGACGTTAGACATCATTAAACGTAAAGCTCACATCAATATTGTTGGGATGGCCCACCCTGCATGACAGGAGAAAACAGGCAAGACTGGTATTGCTTTACACAGCAATCCAACAACCTTGGGAAGTCCAGTATCACCAGTATCACCAAACTTATTTATGGAATGGTTAGAGCAACAACCCGTGGCTACAGCACCTACAGTCAACTGCAAACTTGCTGCGGAAGTGGTACGTAGATGATGTATTGGAAATTATACGAAAGACAGCTCAACAAAAGTTATATAACCGACCACCTCAACACTATTGACAATACAGACATCATCGAATTCACCCATAAATCAGAAGAGAATGGCACCATGCCATTCCTGGATACTTTGTTGAAACTCACACAGATCAATACCTAGATTTCAACTCTCACCACCACATCCACCAGAAGTAAGGAGTAATCCGAACACTGATGGACAGATGCAAGGCGGTATTCACAGAGAAAACAAACAGACAGACAGACAGCAGGAGATACAACACATTAAACGGGCCCTTGCCCGGAGTGACTATCCAGACTGGACATTCAGGAAAGTTGAGCATCGGATAAACAGACCAAAACAGAAGAAAAACAATAGGAAACAAAAGGATGGGTCACACTACTAAGGAGTCGCAGGGTCACTAGAGAGAATCTTCAAGAAGCACAACATAGCCACATCAGTCAGACCCAAAACTACTCTAAGAAGCCTACTACTGCACCCGAAAGACAAATTTGAAGACGTGGTGAAAACAGACTGTATATACAAGATTCCTCGCATGACTTGCGACAAAGTACACATAGGGGAGACAGGGAGAATATTTGGATGCAGACTAGAAGCACATGAGGAGGCAGACAACGTCAATATGGACCGTATACAAGAGCAAGAAAGAAAGAAGCCGAGGAAAACAGAGAACAAATGAGCAGTCACAAACCATATCATGAGATATACCTGTGTATAGACTGGGGTAGCGCCAAGGTGATAGACCCAGAGGACAAGAAGTGTATTCGTTGGATTATGGAGTCAGTATGGAAAGTCCACTTTTGTCATGAATCGCAATGAGGGAGGTATAGACTCATGTCATGTTTGGGACAGCATTCTTAAGAACTGAAATTGTTTCATCATTGTTGCAATATTTACGTT
This sequence comes from Branchiostoma floridae, assembly GCF_000003815.2. NCBI lineage: Eukaryota > Metazoa > Chordata > Leptocardii > Amphioxiformes > Branchiostomatidae > Branchiostoma > Branchiostoma floridae. The sequence continues at coordinate 24,754,596 of NC_049979.1, forward strand.
TGTGACTTTACATTTGGGACCGCAATAGCTCATTATTGTTCCAGTTTGTTTGTTTATTAGGAATCTCCATTAGTTACATTGAGTTATTCTTCCTGGAGTCCTCTACATATTAAAATACATTACAAAAAATTACACATATAATGTTGATTAGTCAATTAGCATAAATAAATAACATCATTAAACATAACATATTATACAATACAATTCATTACATATACAAAGTAAATCAATCAATTAGCATAAATCAATAACATCATTATCATATTATATCATACATATACATAGATGGCCTATTAAAGTTATCATATGTTGGGTTTGTGGAGGTGCATTTTACAGAAGTCAATTCAAAGTTTACCACCATGAGATAATGGGCAAGGTTTTATGTCTATAAGTTTTGTCCAAGACCAGATTTTCCCTTTGAATTCACGTGGGTTTAATGGTGTGATGTGACTGGGTAGAGTGTTGCATGTTTTGATGCATGTATATATGAAGGTTCGAGTCATGGCATTGGTTCTGGGTTTAGCCTGTATGAATGCACCTTTTTGTGCCAATCTGGTGTTGTGAGAATGTGCCGTGTTGATTGTATTTAAACGATGGAAAATACATTTTCGCTGTTTCTCCCTTACAATTTTATGGAAAATGTTGATAGTGCCTGTGAATAGTCTTTCTTTAACTGAGGACCAGTTTAATTGATTATGTAATATATCTAAATCGGCGCTCCAACATGCACCTGTTGCCAGTCTAGCTGCTCTATTTTGGACGACTTGCAGTTTGTTTAGCTGGGTTTGAGGCGCTGAGGACATGATACTAAGCCGTAATCCAGGTGAGATAGAACCAAGGTCTGTATCACTATTTTCAACAGGTTGGTAGTAAAGTATTCCTTATGTCTCCTAATTGACGCAAGTGCTCTTGCCATTTTCATCTTTGTTTTGTTTACTTGTCTAGCATAGGTGTAGAGGAACTGATCTTTTGACAAACTTCCAGGGGTGTGGTCATCTTGAAATCAAATCAATCTCTCAAAAAGATATAAACAACAAATTGAGCTGTTTCAATCTTAAGAAGATATGTGCCTTTACCATTGAGCAAAAATTTTACCAACTCTACCAACTTTTTAAATCACCCTGGAATGTAAGTACTCTCGTAGTAATCAACAAATGAGCTCATACTTTTTACTTGTCTTTTCTGCACTTTTTTGACCTACGAATCCATCTACATGTCAATTGATGCCTTACGAGAATGGAACTCCTAAAATCAGGGCTATGCCCTGAGTGTGTATATCCTGGTTAGATAAATAAGTGAAATGAATGAACTGCCGCCGTGGACAACAAATAAAGTGGACATCATATTGGGCGGAAATGACGTATTCCTACCTTCTTCCTTAGTCATCGTTGCATTCGTCATAGAGAAACTGCGTCAGTTCACAGATCGTAGTGACGAACTCTGTAAGGAAGTATTTATCAAGTCCAGGGGTAACGTATTTGTTATACTATTTATACTACGATAATATATTGTATCATTTATACTACTTTTACGATACACGTACGAATTTTACGCAATGCATAGGACCATTCAAGGGAAAACATACGAATTTTACAGAGTTCACAAGAGTTTTGCAGAATACACACTGTCCTTACTAATTTGTTGGACCTGCGCCTGGCTAACACTGACTTCCAGTCTTGCCCTGCTCGTTTGTCTAGACACAAGTTCCCTTCTCACTCATAACTAATAAGCACAACTCAGATTTCGAAGCATAGATGTCAAGTATACAGTCTTAAATGAATGTGTACCAAAATTCAAATCAATGTGATCAATACTTTGCGGGCGACACCCAGTAACATAAGGTAAGGGAGAAGGGGAAAAAACGTGGACAATTGAGCTGCGACCTGAGGTGTGCGAGACAAATTGCGCTGCTGGAAGTCAGACACCCACTTTTTTCTGCTAGAAATAAGAAGAGAATCATTATCAAACATTTTGATAATGTCCTTGTTAATGACAAAGAATTTACGGCATGGGGAACTCGACCCACACATGTCTGCAATGATTTGAAATTTGGAGGGTATTGATAAAATGCTTCATACGATGAAGTTGCGCCTCGAAATTTGAGTTGTGCAAATTATTTCTGGGTGAGGCCGATAACTTTTTGATCTCCCCTCGTATGGCGCCTGAGAACCCAGCATTAGTACATTATGTTTTCGGTGTTAAGAAGGGATAGGCCTAAGTTCGTTACGTCAGCATCTTGTGTTTGCCGCTCCTGTCACATGACCTAATCGCCGGTCCAACAAATTAGTAAGGATCGCATGTATGCAGTCCGCACAGCCAGTATGAATACTTAGGCAGCCCTGAATTCATTATCATCACAAAACAGTGTGGTGTAAGATTCCAACACCCCCGAGTTCCTGTATCATAGCATTGAGACAACCACCTACTGTCTAAAATATTACGTTTTAAAATTGAATGTGCGAATGTTAGAAAATTATGACAGAAATGTTACCTTCATAATCGATCTTGCCATTGCCGTCGAGGTCAATTTCACACATCATTTCATCAACTGAAGAGAACGGGCAAATTAGAAATTAGTTTTCCACGGCCTTCGCTAGATAATGTTAATGGCATTGACCTGTATAGAGACGTCTTGAAAGTGACTGTTTCTCGTGGATTTTCGTGTTTTTTTCTATGTCTGCCCTAGTCCTCAGCTTAGCAGTTGGGCTGTCAGTGAAGCTAAGGGCACAACCCGCCGTACGTGCAATTTGTCCGTACGTTTTTGGGAGGCCACGTCCGCCACGTATTTCTGAAAATGTTCAGGCTGTACAAGGCAAGCGCGTCGCCCGTACTGGCACGTACGGGGGCGAATCCGCAGCCCGCCCGATGGCACACAAAGTTTAGCCTGTACGTAAAGTTCCACGGCGTGTCTGCGTGCTCCAAAATCCGTCGGATTCCCTACGAGTTCGTACGGAGGCGGTACTTACCACTTACAGATCCCAAAAGATTGCCCACATATTGGCACATAGACAGAACGCATTTGCACGTATGGCGGGCTATGCCCTTGGCTTTATCACCTGACAGTACGCTGTCGTACAGCACCGAGGTGGGCGTTATAGAGATCGACTATACTACCCGGCGGGACTGAGTTGCAAGAGTCTACCATTCGGCGCCAAGGTGACCTCAAGACAATTGTGGTCATTAAGCTGTATGGTTACGAATCAATCACACAGGGAAAATCTCCACTCTTTTCGATAAGTGGGGTGGAATCTTGAAAGGAGTCCTAAACTTCAGAAGAGAGTGTTATTTTTCCGATAGATATCAAATTTTGGAACTAAAAGTGCATTTTACTTCACATTGTACGATAAAGTACCCACTTGTCCCACGTGCATCGAAAAGCATTCAGTATCCTACTAAACTCCTCAAAATCTTCGTAATCAAATTAAGTAATGCCAGCCTATGACTGAATACAATGTGTCTGACAAGGCCTGAGAAACGTTGGCTTAAAAAAACAATTACGGGGTGATGTTAAAAACTCGCCTTGTTCTGCGTTCTTTGATTTTGTTTGTGAATATCGCCCCTAATTTATGCCGAAAATATGCATGATGAATGAGTGTCTACATCATCAACATCATCATCATCACGGTTATACCGCCCCTTACGGGGATGCTTCAGGTCTGCCGGACGGGTGAATGGTGTAAATCACCATGTGGCTGAGACGAGATGGAGGTCGCCAGGGTTCCATCCGGGTGATTTGTGGTGAATCATCAACTCCAGACAGAAGAATTTGCACCATCGCTAACCGGGACATGCCCCAACTCCTTTTCGAAAGGTGTTGTGGGTTCTTGAACGTTGACACGGCAACATTCGAACTTGAGACCATTCGGTCCTCAGCCAAACACACTGCCGCTGCGCCACGCGATCTCACCTACAGATATAATATTCATCATAATCATCTCGGGTGAGTTGGTGGACCAAGTCTACCCTCTCTTCCCAGACGTCCCTGTTCCCGATGGCGCTTTTTATAACGTTTATATGGTTCAGATCTAATATCATGGCAATCTGCCCAGGTCTCCTCGAGTCATTGTATTCACAGAGAGACAGACAGACAGACACATGGACAGACAGAAAAATACACGCAGAAAATACATGATTTAGAAGATTCCATAACGTTTGTGTAATGTTTATAGCGTATCATTACTATCACAAATTAAACATAGGCACTACTAACACGTATCTCTTACCTTCTTCGTCCGTGAGATCTTGACCAAAACAACCAAGTATCTGTCTGAGATCAGAGGCATCGATGAAACCATCCCCGGCTTTGTCAAACAAGCGAAAGGCTTCTCTCAAATCTTTCTCATCGTCTTCCGCTAGGCCCTCCTCGTCTTCGTCGTTTTCTTCTTTAATTATGGAGGACAGAATGACAACGAAGTCTTCGAAATCTATAGTGAGATTTCCTGTATATAAAAATCAAACTACATATAGTAACCGGCACCTAACCACAGTATTTACATACGTAAAGACTAGTATAACACAGATTTTATTCACATATAATTGCATACGGTCGAAAGCCATCTTGTACTTGGAATCTCTTAAGGCCCCTTCACACAAGAGCGAGAATGAGCCGGATTGCCGTCACAATGAAAATTCTTTTCTATTCCTGGCAATTCATAGTGTATTCTAGAAATTCTCACCGCATTGCAGATGTTTGTGTCCGTTCTTTTGGCTGGCCCGAAAGCTTTTAGCATGCCCGAATTGACATGCTAAAAGCATTCGAGGTGCATTTCAAGTGGAGAAATGTAGAACGGCATTCAAAGTGTTTTCTACACTGTATTCTAACTATTCTAACTGCAGTGTGACCGCATTCTACGGCATTCCAACATTATTCGAAACATATTTATCTCATTCGATGGAGAACCGAAATCTCAAGCCACTTCGAATCCTGTCAGAATATCTGGAATGCAGTGAGAATTTCTAGAATACGCTACGAATTCCTAGGAATAGAAAATAATTTTCATTCTGATGGCATTTTGGATCATTCCTTCTCGTCTGAAGGGTGTAAAGTCCATTTGGAATTCCCACACAAATGGCCCCGAATGTGGCACGAATTTTGCAAATAATTCATTCCAGTTGGTTCTGCTTGATTCCTGCTAATTCAGTTTCGGTGTGAAGGCCCTATTAGAGTAAGGTAATTTCTGGTTGATATTAGTCTACAAAGTAATTTCATACATGCTGCAGGTGGAACATCGTTTTCCTCTGATGGTTTTCCGCTTGTCTGTGTCCTCTCCACCTTTAGATACCTGATTGGTTCTACTCGAGTAGGCCTATTTTTGTTCCCCAGTTTTTGATTTAAAGCCTTTTCTATGAGATAGAAATGTTCTTCCCCGGGTTTAAAAAAACCTTATTTATCTAGTCCCCTGGCTAGTCATTATTGTTTTCTGATAACCAGTTCACATGCTTTAGCTCAAAGTGACACTTGTTTAGCCTGGGTATTCTCCGGATAGTAGTTATATTTCAATCCATCCATGGATTGAAATATATTGTTTTATATTTCAATCCATCCACTTTGTTGTTGATTTTTGATGCGTCTCCTTCTTCTACTCCTCCTGTCAAATCTTCTTTTTTATAATTTGTTGGCCAAATGACCTGAAATCTGACATGTAGGTACAGCTAGCAAATACTCCCAGGCGTTTTTTAATTTTTTTGATAGAGACCTTAGAAAGTATCATATGTATTTCTCGGGGCAATTTTTAGACCACATTTATATATATTTGACCCTTGTGCCCTTGCATTACATGTACCTAATGACCTGAAATTTGATACAGAGGTGCATTGGACATTTGCCCACAGGACTACATCAAAGCAATAACTCAGTTTAGAATCAGAAGCCATAAATTGAATATTGAAACAGGCAGATACTACAACAAAGGTTCTGTCCATTCTGCCCAAAGCATATCGAAGATGAATTTCACTGTATAATGGAATGTTCTAGATACGCTAGTTTACGTAATCAATTATTCACGTTTCTCAAATCAAGTTCAACAGTTTTCAAGAGACTCGATGCTACAAACAGATTTGTATATATCTTTAGATGTCAGAAGTCTCATAATGCAAAAATAGGCAAATATATCAAGAACTCCCCTGCTATTAGAAAGAATACCGAAACTAATGATTAGCCTACTCCATTACAATACTATGTCAAAGAATTATGTTAGCCCTTATTGTTATGTTAACTAGGTTGTTAAGCTTTAACAATTTCTCTATTTTGTGCTTTGTGTAATAGTTGTTGCCATAACGCATTTTATTTTGTACAATTGTCGTGCAATAAAGTTCTTCTTATTTCACAGATAACTTACCAAAAATAAGTTACCTGGGGACTTTATTTCCTACAAAATGTATATTTTGGGCCTTTTTTCCCTTGCATTAAAATCAAATAGCCTTAAATTTAGCATGCATAATCAAATATTCTTGAATTTTGTTTTTCCCCATTTTTAGACTAAAAAAATATAGTTTTGGCTCCTTTGCCTTTTTATCAAAACCAGAAGACCTTAGATTTGGTACGAGGGTGCATACAGTATGTGTCCAAAGCGCGTATGGTGTACATTACTTAAGAATTGTTAAATGTGAGACTTTTTTGCCATTTTTGACCAAAATGTAGATTTTGGGTTCCCTTGTCACGAAGTAGCCAATTAGTGGGCAGGAGTGCCCGGTTTCTGACATGCGGTCGATGCACGTGGAAACCAGGGTACATATACCTGTGGCAGGATTTCTACTGCGTTTGTTGCATGCATAACGTTAACAGCTGCATGTTTGCTCATGACAAAAACAAAAATAAGAGGAAAGAAGCTTGGGCACTCGTGGAGAGGGAGCTTGTATTACACGTAACTAATACCTTTCTACAAAGTCTACTAGTGCTGAGTCCCACCAATCAACATATCACTTATTACACTGACTACCCTGATCTATTTTCTTTTCTTTTGAGTGCCGCTTGGACCAGGAACCGAAGCTGTCTGTATTAGATCAATAGTGTAAGCTCGTCAGAGACGTTACTTCTAACCTACACGTCAATATACTGATGGAAAATACCACACGAGATGCACTAAAAAATCATAAAACACGATCGCGATTCCAAGGTGACTCTACAAACGCTGTGTGTGATGTATGGTATTATGTTGGGTGTGCTGATATTACATGTACATGATGGAAGCTTGTGTCCGCCTTGCACCGCCGTATTCTTCTCGATAAGACGAAAGATATACGACGTGAAGCAAACCAGCTGCCCTCCCACTCGAGTAATGTGTGCCTGTGAATCCCTACAGACAACATCCAAGCCTCGAGGTTTTGACTCAAGTTCTTGAAGAGATACTCAGTGATAATGAATAAAAATGCTCAGTGGAACCATATGGTATTCGCACTGACGAGACTATGATGCATATCTAAGTAGTGCCGGCCGTGCTGGGTGATTCCGGGCAAATAGTTAACTCTTTATAATGTAATTACAATCACGTCAATATGACTTCATTTTCAACCAGATAGCATGGTGTCTGCAACATCACGTGCGGGGATGTTAACCTACCGATGGAGGTTATGAATATGACGGTAATGCTGGTGCGCCAGAGGACGCTGATTGGACAACTCAGTAGCGCGGTAATACAGCTAACGGAGCAGCACTTTATTAGTACAACATGGCGGAGTCATGATCTTAGGCTGACTGAAGAGGCACGATGACGTCATCTCATTAACACTAAGCTCACTGGTGGTAATGTACGTGTTTGGGTGGGTGTGTATGGTGGGGGGGGGGCAATGGGGAGGAACAAGGGAACTTTGTAACACTGCATTTTCTTATTACTGCTGCTCTCAGTTTCACCTTTTGACATGAAGGTAAATCATCATATACCTTAAGAGTTCCACAATCTCAGGTATTTGTAAAAAAAAAGAAGATATTTCTTAGTGATGCACATGCATCAAAATGTTTCTCATTAATTATGCAAATGAATCACATCGGTTGTATTCACTTAGCTAAGTAAAGACCCTTGTAGCATTTCCTCATCAATGTAAATGAGGCTCTTGTTTGTATCTGTCATGTCTACTGATAGCCACCTTTACTTATTAACGTCTTTCTTTGCAAGTTGCCCATGATATACAGGGCCCGGCTTTGGACCCTCTCAATGGTAAGTTGTTGCTTTTACTACATCCTACCGGTAACACGTGGCTATACTCTAATACTGGCCTAACTAGTGCGAGGTAGATTTGTACTAGGTCTGTAACACTGGTGCTTTTTGATAGTACGCAGACGCAAGTAATGCAGTCTGCGTGATGCTTTTCTAATCTGGGAGGTAACATGTGCATTGAATGGGGTGTGCTTATCGAAACCGGAAGACATAACCGCACTCCTCTAGAACAACGAAGATGTAGATACTGCAATCTAGATAAGTTAGAAGACGAACATCATTTTGTAGTAGAATGTAGTTTGTACAAGAAAGAGAGAGCTGAACTCTACAAACTAATAGAATCCATGTTCCCCCACTTCATACAACTAAGTAATATAGACAAATTTATTACCTCCATGAAATGTCATGGAGGTTATATTTTACCCTGCGTTTGTGTGTCTGTCTGTGTGTTTGTGTGTGTGTGTGTGTGTAAACAAAATAACTCAAGAACGGCTGGGTGGATTGGTTTCATACTTGGTGTGTTCGTAGTGTGTGATGAAAGCTGGAAATGATTAGATTTGGGCCCCCCTAGCGGCTTCCCTTGGTACTGCAGCGCAACTTCCGGTTTTGCTATCTCGGTGTTCTGAACAAGCTATGGCTACGATTTTTGAGTATTAGATAGCTCTTGTGCTCAGGAAGAAATGACATAAGTTTGAGCCCCCTAGCGTCTAGTTTTGGGATAGCAGGGGCATTTTTGTCAAAAACTTCTGAAGACGATAACTCAAGAAGGGAACAACGAATTTTCATGATTTTTGGTATGTAGGTACCTTAGACAATGTTGTACAAGATAAAATACTAATTATGCAAAATAGGAGTACATTTGCATAATTAATGAGAATATTCTATCATAGCAGTTTTTTCAATGTATCTCTTGTTTCAGACATGCTATGGTCTTGATATTTAGGTGGTAGATAGCTTTTAGTGCCATGACAAAGTGGGGCAAGTTTCAGCCCTCTAACATTTAATTGTGGAACTGCAGGGGCGTTTTTGTCAAGACACTCCAAAGAGGATAACTGCAGAAAGGAACGACGGATTGCCTGCATTTTAGGCATGCAGGTAGCTTAGGCAAAGATTTTCATAATGATATACATGTTATGCAAATGAGGACTTAATTTGCATTATTAATGAGGAAATTGCATAATTCCATTGTTTTTAATAACTGGACTTCAATAAATGTAACACATGGTAATTATGATAGGTGGAATGTAAGCAGATACTAAATATGGTAATGAGGAACTTATTTGCATAATTTATGGAAAAATCGCAAAACCGCTTTATGATTAATATTCCTTATGAATCTAGACAAACCTGTACTTATAAAGCATATCTGTTCTTACATTTTCAATATCACAAAGAAACGAGAAGAAGCCGAAGGTATACAGTAGAATACGATCCATGAGTAGTGTAGATTCATTGTATCATTATCATGTTGTATCGTTTGTTGAGACCTGTACTGAACCCAGTGGGTATGTATGTACAATAAAGGTCTTCTTTCATCAATGACGAAGTCCCTTGGCTGAGTCGACAGAAGGTACTAGGCCTCTAAGAGTGATAGTGGGTGGAGTTGGAACAGATTTGCTGAATAAGTAGGCTCTTTCCACTGTTCAGCATCATCCTGTTGTCTTCTGCCCATGAGTTCATATGAGACTTGAGAGACTTGAGACTTTATTACCTCCATGAAATGTCATGGAGGTTATATTTTACCCCGCGTTTGTCTGTGTGTCTGTGTGTGTGTGTGTAAACAAGATAACTCAAGAACGGCTGGGTGGATTGGTTTGATACTTGGTGTGTTGGTAGGGTGTGATAAAAACTGGAAATGATTAGATTTTGGGCCTCCTAGCAGCTCCCCTTGGTACTGCAGCGCAACTTCCGGTTTTGCTATCTTGGTGTTCTGAACATGCTATGGTCACAATTCTTGAGTATTAGATAGCTCTTGTGCTCAGAAAGAAATGACATAAGTTTGGGCCCCCTAGCGTCTAGTTTTGGGATAGCAGGGGCATTTTTGTCAAAAACTTCTGAAGACGATAACTCAAGAAGGGATTTTCATCATTTTTGGTATGTAGGTACCTTAGACAATGTTGTACAAGATGAAATACTAATTATGCAAAATAGGAGTACATTTGCATAATTAATGAGAATATTCTATCATAGAATCTTTTTCAATGTATCTCTCGTCTCAGATGTGATATGGTCGTGACATTTGGGTGGTAGATAGCTTTTAACGTCATGACAAAGTGGGAAAAGTTTCAGTCCCCTAACATTTAATTGTGGAACTGCAGGGGTGTTTTTGTCAAGACACTCCAAAGAGGATAACTGCAGAAAGGAACGTCGGATTGCCTGCATTTTAGGTATGCAGGTAGCTTGGGCAAAGATGTTCATAGTGATATGCATTTTATGCAAATGAGGAATTAATGTGCATAATTAATGAGGAAATTGAATAATTCCATTGTTTGCAATAACTGGACTTCGATAAATGTAACACTTGTTAATTATAATCGGTGGAACATATGCAGATATCAAATATGCAAATGAGGAACTTATTTGCATAATTCATGCAAACATTGCAAATAACTTAATGATTGATGATCTGAATTGGGAATTTTACTTGTGACATGTGTACTGTACGTTATTCAATGATGAACAACACCATGCATAAATCATGTTAATGTTAAGTCATTTGCATGAAATTAACAAAAGCTTTAAATATTCATGGAGGTATGAGGTCGCCGAACTCTAGTTTATACTTGAGATGAGAAGACTCCTTATCCACATTTGTGTCCTGGTCGGCTAAGGGCACAAACAAAGTTCTTGACAAAGTAACGTCTTCGTGATAACCGACATTCAAGGTGTCTTATGTCCAATGACGCATACTCACGAAGAGCATGAACAGGTAGGGCCGAGAAAGGACTCGTCGTTCTGGCGTTAGGGTGCTCCAGGAGCTGGTCTGCCCGTCCATCACGACTCTCTGCTTGTGGTTCTGTAAACCCACCTCTGCATACGAGGGCTGACATGGGCACCGAACACGCGCTGGAGAAGCAGTGCGTCGTCCACGCGGCCGACCAAACGCCGTACTCATGTCAGTGAATATAGTTCTGACGAAGTGAATATAGTTCTGACGAAGTGAATATAGTTCTGACGAGCGTCGGCTTGTTTGTATCCACTGCTGTGAACTACGTTTGTTGTTTTGTACCATATGAATGCGAACCAGAGCCAGAGTCGTTTGTGAGCCCCCACATAGGCGTACTGGTCCTTGATGACTGACTGGATGGAGGGGAGTAGCCTATTTCTTAACATAGATTGCGTGCTTCTGTTGTTGGGTGAAGGACATGATCAAGTAATATGATTTAATCAACTGAAGCCTTATTTGCATAATTAATGACAAACATAATTGATACAGCAGTTGTAAAAGATTGAATCATTTGGCGAAGGTATTGGGTCGTGGAACTCTAGTTCAAGATGCTTCTCTCCAGAAACTTGGCTACAACTGACAGGAGGGACACTGGTCTCATGTCTATCTTTGTTTTCTATTGGAATCCAAATTGTCTTCAGCTTGACTTTGTCTTACAACGTTTCCTATTGGACACAATCTAATATTATGTCTATATAATCTATATATCTAAAATTGTCCTCACTCATAGTTAGGGTGTAAAACACCAGTTTCTTCCAGATCACCTCAGTGTCACTGACGAAAACTGGTGGATGCTAGTTGAAACGTCTGACCGTTTCCAAAATCATATCCAGTTGCTTGAGTAACTGCTTTTTGTCATGTATTTGCTGTACAGTACAGATATCATGAAACTTTCCTCTATCACCATCTGTGGCATGCACTGATCTATACATACCCTGAAGGCTCCAGCCTGACAACACGCGTTGACCGGAGTCTAGAAGGGTGATCCCTGGTTGGAACACCCGGTGACCTGCAGTATGCCTGAGCTGAACGATTACCTTAACAAAGAAAGCTATAGTAGTATTTGCCCATAAATCATGTAAATGGCACACTGATTCGTATGATTTATGTTTGTTTGATAATGTTCACCTTTGCTTAGCTTCAAAATGTCGCAAACGAAATCCCCGTCAGCAAGTCAAAGCGGAAATGGCTCCGCCTGATACCCCGCAAATTTTCTCGTTAACAAGATTGGCATTAAAACGCAAAGCTGTCGTATTGGCTGTACAGTATAGTACAGATACCATAAAGTCTTGCCGTTGTTCCTCTATCACCCTTTGTGGCGTACATTGGTCTCTGCCTAACCTGAAGGTCACAACCTGACTACTTGTCTCTACCCCAAGGGAGATCCCTAATGGTGAAGATTGACAGCCGAGGTCACACCCGGTGACCTGAAGCATGCCCCAGCTTACATATTATTATGAAAGTAACAAAGAAAGCTATTATTACCTCCATGAAATGTCATGGAGGTTATATCTACCTCCATGAAATGTCATGGAGGTTATATTTTACCCCGCGTTTGTCTGTCTGTGTGTCTGTATGTGTGTCTGTGTGTAAACAAGATAACTCAAGAACGGCTGGGTGAATTGGTTTCATACTTGGTGTGTTGGTAGTGTGTGATGAAAGCTGAAGATGATTAGATTTTGGGCCCCCTAGCAACTTCCCTTGGTACTGCAGCGCAACTTCCGGTTTTGCTATCTCAGTGTTCTGAACATGCTATGGTCACGATTTTTGAGTATTAGATAGCTCTTGTGCTCAGGAAGAAGTGACATAAATTTGGGCCCCTAGCAACTAGTTTTGGGAAAGCAGGGGTATTTTTGTCAAAAACTTCTGACGAATTCAGATAACTTAAGAAGGGAACAACGGATTTTCATGATTTTTGGTATGTTGGTACCTTAGACAATGTTGTACAAGATAAGATACTAATTATGCAAAATAGGCGTACATTTGCATAATTAATGAGAATATTCTATCATAGCAGTTTTTTCCATGTATCTCTTGTCCCGGACGTGATATGGTTCATGAAATTTGGGTGGTAGATAGCTTTTAGCGTCATGAAAAAGTGGGGCAAGTTTCAGTCCTCTAACATTTAATTGTGGAACTGCAGGGGCGTTTTTGTCAAGACACTCCAAAGAGGATAACTGCAGAAAGGAACGACGGATTGCCTGCATTTTAGGTATGCAGGTAGCTTGGGCAAAGATGTTTAAAATGATATACATTTTATGCAAATGAAGACTTAATTTTCATAATTAATGAGGAAATTGTATAATTCTATTGTTTGCAATAACTGGACTTCGATAAATGTAACACTTGTTAATTGTAATCGATGGAACATATGTAGATATGAAATATGCAAATGAGGAACTTATTTGCATAATTTATGCAAAAATTGCAGAACAACTTAATGATTAATGATCTGAATTGGGAATTTTACTTGTGACATGTGTACTGTACGTTATTCAATGATGAACAACACCAAGCATAAATCATGTTAATGTTTAGTCATTTGCATGAAATTAACAAAAGCTCTAAATATTCATGGAGGTATGAGGTCGCCGAACTCTAGTTTACCCTGCGTTTGTCTGTCTCTTTGTGTGTCTGTGTCTGTGTGTAAACAAAATAACCCATGAACAGCTGGGTGGATTGGTTTCATACTTGGTTTGTTGGTAGTGTGTGACGAAAGCTGGAAATGATTAGATTTTGGGCCCCCTAGCAGCTCCCCTTGGTACTGCAGCGCAACTTCCGGTTTTGCTATCTCGGTGTTCTGAACATGCTATGGTCACGATTTTTGAGTATTAGATAGCTCTTGTGCTTAGAAAGAAATGACATAAGTTTGGGCCCCTAGCGTCTAGTTTTGGGATAGCAGGGGCATTTTTGTCAAAAACTTCTGAAGAGGATGACTCAAGAAGGGAACAACGGATTTTCATGATTTTTGGTATGTAGGTACCTTAGACAATGTTTTACAAGATAAAATACTAATTATGCAAAATAGGAGCACATTTGCATAATCAATGAGAATATTCTATCATAGCAGTTTTTTCAATGTATCTCTTGTTGCAGACATGCTATGGTCGTGACATTTAGGTGGTAGATAGCTTTTAGTGCCATAAACAAATGGTGCAAGTTTCAGCCCCCTAACATTTAATTGTGGAACTGCAGGGGTGTTTTTGTCAAGACACTCAAAAGAGGATAACTGCAGAAAGGAACGACGAATTGCCTGCATTTTAGGCATGCAGGTAGCTTAGACAAAGATGTTCATAATGATATAAATATTATGCAAATGAGGGCTTAATTTGCATAATTAATGAGGAAATTGTATAGTTTCATTGTTTTCAATAACTGGACCTCAATACATGTAACACATGTTAATTATGATAGGAATATAAGCAGAAACAAAATATGGTAATAAGGAACTTATTTGCATAATTTATGTAAAAATTGCAAAACCACTTTATAATTAATAATTGGAATTTTATAATTATGACATGTGTACGTTAGTCAATGATTAACAACACCATGCATAAATTATGTTAATGTGTTAGTCAATTGCATGAAATTTCCGAAAGCTCTAAAGTTTCATGGAGGTATGAGGTCGCCGAACTCTAGTTGTAACATTTGATCAAAATTTATGCAAGTGAGACCCTGATTCGAATGATTTGTGTTTGATAATATTCATCTTTACTTAGCTTCCTTATGCAGGAAGAATAAGATATCCATCACTTACTACTATAGAATTATAGTATTTTCTATATACTGTGTGTGTGGGGGGGGGGTGCTTACACCATTTGCCTCTTTAAGACCCATCCACTAATAAAAAATACCTTTCTCATGCGCTGTACATTTCTCCTCCACTTTAGAAAGTTGTAGCTTCTTCTGTTTAACCATGATTGCCAAACAGGGTAAAGGAACTTACAAGGTCAACCTACAGTATTAAGTTCAAGCACTAGGAGGCCCAAAATTAAACCTGACCGTCAGGACACAAGCACCAACTCATGTACCAAATAGCAGCACAATCGCACGTTGTGTTCTCGAGATACAGCGCATGCGCCGTGCACGCACTAAAAGCTACCTGCCGTGTCAAGTTCAAACACAAGGAGGCCCAAAATCAAACGCAAACGACAAGCAGCAACCACCCACCCATGCAACAAAAATCGTCGCAATCGCGCGTATCGTTCAGGACATACAGCACCAAAAACGCCCCAAAAACACAAAAAATGCAACTTGCAATGTCAAGTTCAAACACCAGGAGGCCCAAAATGAGACCTGACCGTCAGGCCACCACCAAGGCTTACGTTTTGATGTCTCTCAGACACCTTCGTCAGAGCTTCTAACTGGAGTTCTCCAAACCCAAACGTGGCTAAGCTTGTATCCCCAAGGAAGACAACAGGCGGGTACGGTGGATTAAGGAGGCGATCTGGATAAGAAAGCAACCCCAGTGATGAACCGGGACGAGGGGGGATACAAGCTTAGCCACATTTGGGATTGTTTTCTCACCGCAAAAGCGCCACCTACATCGGCTACATATAGCGGTGAGAAGCAGAACTCCAGTTAGAAGCTCTGACTAAGGTGTCTGAGAGACATCGAAACATCGGCAATGTAAGTACCTGCTGGTTGTGTAAAAAGAATTCTCCTATATTCCCTACTCAAATGCTAAATATCATGAAAATCTATCTACAGATTGTTGAATTTTGCTCTTAACCTACATACAGACCCACACCATAGCATAAATGAAAACATAATCTTCCTGACGAAGGTAAAAACCTATGACATAATTTACGCGCTGTGGAAAGCTAACTAAATTGTTTCTGCTTCAACCCTTTTGGTAAGCAAAAAGAAGACCTGCAGACATCAATGTTACGGACAACAGCATGATAATATTAACCAAGTAACCAATTTCATATTTTTAGTTGTTTTTCTTTCAGCAGGACAATGCATCGTTTTCCTGTTGATCAGACCTGTTGTGGCTTCTTTATTAATCACTTATTCCACCAAGGCATGTCGATAGGCCAACATGTACACGTTAATGTACATGTCATACCATTACAGATGTACGACTATGGGGGTGTTTATAATAGAAGTTTATTTGCAAGTATAATGCTGGCATGCACGTGTCTGTAACTGCTAAATTAACGAGAGGGGGATTCCGACAAAAAAGTGTTGGTAGTTGGTACCCGAACTGCTCAAGCATGAGCCTCTTGAAGTCTATATTTTCTAAGAAAAATATAGGGAAGCAAACAACCCTTGATTAAAGGCCGCATTAAAGAACCCTTTTGTAAATAAATTGATAGCCAATATAATGGTGGAATAGTTTCAGCATTCACAGTTGATCACCCAGTGTGACGGAAGAATTAATGGTTCCAGTTCGCCGCCGATTTGACACCGTAGTGCCTGTCGCAGGACGGTTCCCTGTGGGGAGGCCTTATCTACCGGTAGCACAAGGTAGTCAGGGCGTCATAGATTCGTCTGCAGCGTGGGCGGGAAAACAAATTATGGAAGGGGGCCGTAGTAAGGATGAGCTAGGAAAATAGGGATTGTACATCATTTAGCTAACAAAAGAGTTGTAAACATTGACAGTGACGACGGTACAAGGAGGGGTCAGGAGGGCAAAAATGTTGGGGGCATCGCCCCCCCCCCTAAAAAGCTTAAAACCTTGTGTGTGTTTTTAATAATGGCAATTTCATCTAACCTAATGACGTTTCAGAGAGTTTAGAGTTTAACATTTCGCCAGTCCTACTCTCCAAGCAGAGGTTGAGTCGCGTTGATATAGTAGTAGTCAGAAAAATTACACCGGGGCTCCTCTTTGGCTGACGATCTTTTTATGCTTCGGGAGCGGAGTACTAACACGGGTTTTGAAAGGATATCTCCGCCCCTATGCAAGAGGAGCGCCGGTGTAATTTTTCCGACTACATCTACGCGACTCAACCTCTGCTTGGAGACTAGCGGGACCTCCCTTGCTGGACATGGTGAAAATACTAATAGAAAACTAATAGAAATTGTCGAACAAGCGGAATGTGCCCCTCAAATACAGGAAATGACGTTTCAGAGGGTCAAATCAAACTTTTCTCCGGAACTCCCTTGGGACAGCCTGCGTCTCCGGCTCTTACGATGACAAAGTGAAAACATGCGGAGGCGCCCTCAAAAGTCTTTCTCTAACAGACATGGCAATAAATAGAGCATAGTCTGCCGGCAAAGTTTGTTCCTTAAATTAAGATACAGGAAGTTGCAATTACGTTTCATAGGGTCCAGATCTCAAAATTTCCCCAGACCTACCTTGCGACGGCTGGCGCCTTTGGCGATCTAAATCGTGAAAATATGTTGGGGAGCTAAAATCATGTGACTTTCTATCAGAATTAATCCGAGCTCTGCCAGGAAAATGTGCCCGTGGAAATGTAGGAGACAGCATTTCAGAGGGTCAAGATTTAAACATTTTAGAAACGATTTTTTTGTGTGTAGTGCAATCAAGGGCAGTGAGTGTATGCACCTTTTTGTACGAGATCGTATTTAGATGACACTAGGGAAAATAAAAGGTAGGACAAAACCCACCGTCTGCATCTAGGTCATTCAGTAACTCGTTAAGATCATCTTCTGAGGAAAACTGACCCAGGTCGTGCAGAACCGTCCCAAGCTCCTCTATGGTGATGGTTCCGTCGCCGTCTTTGTCAAATAACTTGAACGCCTCTCGATACTCTGTGAAGACAAATGATGCAGAACAAAAGTTTGTGCTGAAGATTATTTCTTCAGTTGCATATGAATTTTTTTCTGTCGATAAGATCAAAACAAGTGTGTCGAAAATTCCGCATCAACTTGATAATACTTGATGTTACTGGACGTATAACTGCACTGATTAACCCATCAAGACTTGGTCACATTCGCTTTTAGCGAGTCTATCATAACTGTCAACATAGGGATCTCTTTACGACAGCATCTCCATCACAGCACAGCTGAATCGTATGGCAGATACCAAGAATACCCCCAAATTTGCTGTCAACAACTTTTCCAAACTCATACCTCGCCAAATTATGTCAACCTTTTCAAGTGACGTATTATTATGGTATTTCTCTGTGATTATGTAAATAAGATCATCATTGGTGTAATTTATCAGTTTATAATTTTTCTACCCAAATAACAGATTGTTATTAACTCATTATGTTGTATGGAAATATGGAAGTCTCATCATAGCAAAGACGGTTACTGTAGAATTTCCTCATACATTTTGTAAATGAGACCCTGATTTGCATGACTTTTGTCTGATAATCTTCACCTTTACTTAGCTTCAAAATGGCAAAAGAATAAACTTTCCAGCCTTTGCCACTTAAGCTAATATGTAAAGCACCACCAAAGCTATGTTGTGTTGGGTACGCTATGGTCTTGATGTTTTGGTGGCAGATAGCTTTTGATGTAATGTAGTAGTTCTGCAGGTTTAGGCCTCAGCTTTCTAGAACTGTGGGGACGTTTTGTAGAAATATTATGAGGATAACTAAACAAAGGAACGAATAATGTTCATGATATCTGGCATGCAGGTATTTTAGACAGAGATGTATAAAATGACGAGCAAATTATGCAAATAAGGACTTAATTTGCATGATCAATGAGGAAAAATAATACTGCTTTATGATACGAGGATATATAGCATATAGTTCATGGCAGGTGAAACATTAACAGTTACCTACTATGCAAATCAGAGTCTGATTTGCATAACCAAATGGAAGTGCCATATTTCCATTGAGGTGAATGGTGGGGGGATTTATTACTTTGACATGTGTAAGTTAATTCGGTAATGATTTATATATACAATATATGTGTTTTTGGTTAAGAATACCATCATAAATAACATAGATTATGCCAAATACAGCCTTATTTGCATAATCCATGAGACAAGATGAAATAATAAATCCGCAAAGGCTATGAATATATCATGGAGGTCTCCAAACTCTCGGATGGATATAGCTCTTCGCATTAGTTGGTAGATTCATTACGTATTGTAGCAAGAGAATGGAGTTTTAATCCAGGAGATGTGTTTGGAATATGTTATGTTGACAAACAGGTCAGAAATAGTTCTGTCCTATTAAACAGCCCTACAGTTAAGATTCCACTCACCTGGTACAGCTTGTCAATTCTGCTGATTGCAATACGGTCTACGATATGTCCCTTTGACCCCACTGCCTTTCATTTCACTTATATCGCACTTATGAATGATCAAACAGTGCAACAAGCAAAACAAGTAGTTCTGATTTTGTACATTTGCGTTACATACTATACAGGAAAAGGGCGCCAATTGAGGCATATATTTGAACTAACTGTCAAATTGAATGTTTTACGCTATTAAGCTGGCTTTAAATTGTAAGGCATGTATAGCAATTTCTGACTTACAGCGGCTAGAAATATATCTTCAAAACACCCGCCATCTAGTCCATATACTTTATTAGATCGTAGATTAAGTGTGAGTCAGAGTGAGAGACGACCCAGTATTTAATGGAATACAATTTATTCTCCCTGCTTAGCAAGCTGTCTGCTGAGTAAATTGCAGAGCTTGCCGATTCATTACGCCTCGGCTGCCTTTTTCGGAGTGCTTCCGTTTGAGCGAGCTTTTGATTTGCGCCATGCCATGGCGTCGCTTTGACGTACCCACCTCTGATTATATTGATTAAGTCTGTCGAACGTTATGATTTATCCGCATGAAGTTCTTGTGTAGAATAGCAGAGACAATAATCTTAGCGCTTGATTTTGTTTCTGGTAAAAGACTGCGTTCCTACACTGACTAATAAATAACAGTATACGTAGGCCGCGTTCCGAAATAGACGTCATACCGTAAAAACGGTTAACCGATGTACTAATATAAAAACTGGTGAACACCAAGGATTTTGTTAGACCGAATAAGATTTTTGTCAATTCCCTGATAATAGGAAGTGATTTTTTTAAAACCATTATGTGATTGCCATAATCTCCACTACGTCCCAACGAGCGGGTGTGATTGTCGATCGAACCTTACACAACTAAAGCGAATCTAATCTAAAAATTAAATGACTTGATTTTGCATAAAACTTATTCAAATGTAAAGAGAGCCAAACGCACAACAGGAGCTCCATTTCCTCCAGTCGCCGACAGCGAAATAAGCCAAATGTGATGAGAATATCCACATAATAGCATTATGATATCTTTATTGATTTTTTCATGAGGCAATGCATAGTTTCTGTTACTGAAGTTCATTTGACATGCTGCGTCTCTGGAATATCCCTTTGTTCTCCTGAGAAAGTCTCGAACCTTAAGGAAAGAAAACAATCTCTCTATATGAAATAAGTCCATGATAAATGTTCCATACACCCTGTCAGGTGGAATTGATAATTTTCTTCTTCCCTCTTTTCAAACAGCTTTTGAAACCAGGCACAAATGAGTCTTATACCCTGCACACATTGATACATGTGATGGGTGTTTTCACGCTTCAGGCCGGAGTCCGGACCGAAGGCTTAGTGTCCCCTAAGACGTCCTTTTTCGATCAGGATAACTGCACGTTTATCAGTGTCTGCCCGATGTTGTACCCATTATACATTAAATTTCCTTAAATAGTTTGTTGCATGTATTGAAGTTTTAACTTTCGCTGAGCATTCGCTCTACTAATGGTTTGTACGATGTATATGTAGTGATATGTGTTGATAGATTTATTACTACTCGATGTAATCTGCACCTCTGTTGTGCGTCTTTTTCAAACCTTACCTCCTTCATCCTGACCTCAATGAAAAGCAGCCTGCAGGCCGATTTCAGCTTCTCATGAATGAATAAAGTTCAAACAAACAACTTACACATCAACAGAAACAACATGAAACGTGCTAATTCATAGGCGACATTTAGGAAGAAAATGCGAATTAAGTTGTCTCTCTGCTTTGGAAAAAAATTGCGATGTAATATTCAAAGGATAGGCTTAGTTTGAACTTGAACTGCTTGTAAGTTGACATACCTTGTACTTGAGATTGGGACAACCCGACAAAGCTATCACTATGGGTGGGAGTAGCTGAGGGGGAGACATAGGATCCTGTATCTTCATCCTGCGTACAGTAGCAGCACCACATGCTATATGGGTGAGGATGCACCGCCGACTCCACTCTTTAAACAGGCATCTCTGACACAGGACCACGCCGAACACCCTCCGATCATGTGTGAATAGAACTCCCCGGAAACTCTCTATATCAGAATCGATCCATCTGTCCGTGCCTAGAGACGAAGATAAAAAGATGTGTCACGACTTGTCCTCTTTTCACATTTCCGTAGACGCTATTAATCAAGATAAAGACGCCGTCCACTTGTATCCGTTGTGATGGGTTACTCACTCCCGTACCCGCTCTTTCATCTGCAACAGCGATGGGGAAGAACTAGGGGAGTCGGGCGAGGACTGGGCTTATAAAATGTTTCCAGGGAATTTCGCGGGAACCACGTGTATCATTATGACTCATGCGCACTGCTCCCGAGCGGTCTATTTAATGGGCCTGTGGGAAAGACAGCTATACCATTTTTATACTTTCAGCAAGATGCAAATGCGCTAGAGCAAACACATTGACCACAGTTCGGAACATTGTCAGCCAAACCAAGGCTTGCCCAATCGACGCTTTATTTGGATGGCTGTTCAACGATTGATCACTGACATAACTTTATTTATAATATTTGATACGTGTTTATGTGACCAAATAGAAATCAAATCTACCTAAAATAGACTCGGCACAAAAAATTTGGAATATTATCCTCGGTTGATCAGATTCCTTTGTTTCTGTATCAATTTTAGTGTGTTATATATCAATAGAAAGCGTGTGTGATTTCCTTTCCGATGGTATCACACTCTTGCCTGGGTACCATCTGGGTAGTAGTTCGCTCCTATGTTCACTTCTGCTACATGTCAGAGCAAGAAGCGATTGTATATAATGTATTATACACTAGGCCGGCTAATACGTGAGTGGGTAACGAAAAAGTGCAAAAATTTCCCCTCTTCTGTTAAACACTGTCACCCGCGGCCCTAACAACCGGACGATACAATGATTCGATCAATCCTTTTCTCAGGTAACTTTTGGTATACTGAACATCTGCTCGTAAAGTGCTACGGTGTGTCGATTTCGTACGGAGGAGGTACGTACCACTTACGGATCCCAAAACATTGCCCACGTTTTTGCACGTAAACAGCACGCAGTTGCACGTACAGCGAGTTGTGCCCTTAGCTTAACGGGGAATAAAAGCGCGTGAAGTTTCAATCAAGATTTAGTCTTGCGCGAGTTCGCCATCAACTACAGTTTCAGATCTTTCACGTAATGGTCTCTACAGGAGGCGAGAAAGTGCCAAGTTCGCAATCCATTTTCCTTAGAGGGCTTAAGGCGGACATTAAGTGTGGCGAAATACCCTGAGTGAGTTAACAATAATTACAGTATACGGTAAACTAGAGTTCCGCGACCTCATACCTCCGCGAAATATTAAGAGGTTTTGAAAATTTTATGCAAATGACTTACACATTTACATGATTTATGCATGGTGATGTTCGTCATTGACAAAATTCCCATCATTACTCGTGAATCGTTTTTGCAATTTTTTGTACATATTATGCAACTCAGTTTCACTTGCATATTTGGCATCTCTTTACGTTGCACCTTTCATAATTTACATGTGTTACATTTATTGAAGTTGAGTCATTGAGTCCAGTTAAAGCAATGAAATTATGCAATGCCCTCATTAATTATGTAAATCATTCCTCATTTGCATAACATCTATGTCATTATGAGCATCTTTGCCTAAGCTACCTGCATGCCTAAAATGATGGCAATCTATCTTTCCTCTCTGCAGTTATCCTCTTTAGAATGACTTGGGAAAAAACGCCCCTGTAGTTCTAAGATTAAATGTTAGGGACTGACACTTGCCCCATTTTGTCATGACGCTGAAAGCTATCTACAACCCAAATGTCAATATCATATCATGTCCGGGACAAGCGATACATTGAAAAAACTGCTATGATAGAATATTCTGATTAATTATGCAAATGTACTCCAATTTCGCATGATTATTTTGTACAACATTGTCTAAGGTATCTACATACCAAAAATCATGAAAGTCCGTTGTTCCTTTCTTGAGTTATCCTCTTTATAAGTTTTTGACAAAAATGCCCCTGCTATCCCAAAACTAGCCACTAGGGGGCCCAAACTCACATCACTTCTTTCCGAACACAAGAGCTATCTATCACTCCAAAATCGTGACCATAGCTTGTTTAGAACGCGAGATAGTAAAACCGTAAGTTGCACTGCAGTGCACCGCTAGGGGGTCCCAAATCTAATCATTTCCAGCTTTCATTACACCCCACCTACACACCAAGTATGAAACCAATCCACTCAACCGTTCTTGAGATATCTTGTTCTCACGAACACAGACACACGCAGGGTAAAACATAACCTCCATGAATATTTCATGGAGGTAATAAGACTGGAAACCTAACGTTATAGTTCCTAATGTTCTTACTAATATGAGAATGTTATCAGTATCGTGTGGCGCAATCGGAAAGGTGTTTGACCCAGAGACCCCAGAGGTAAGGTGTTCGAAACCGTTGATGTGCAACCGATGTTGTGCCCTTGGGAAAGGCACTTAAAAACACGACTCTCCTCACTTCACTCAGGTGAAGTACCTAGCTTCGGTTAAGGCCTACAAGGTGCCACGTGTAATGACTGAGCTCATATGTCAGTTCCTTTAGTTTTCCTACTTGTGCAAGTGTTCGCACTTCCCAAGTGGCAATGGCGATGTTTTCTCTTCCTCGGATTCTGTTCTCCATACTCTCATCAGTGGTCTGCCTAAACAGCTCAAACGACCTCAAATGACCTCAAACGGCTCTAATATTTAGTGTCCATGGGACAACAACCTTGTATGACGCTCTGGATACATTGTTTATGCATTTACGAATAAATAAAACGCACCAAGTCCTAGCTTACCTTACCTTACCTAGTCCCATCCTCATTATTACCTAGTCCTAACCATTTATCAGATATTTGGAGTTAATCCGCCGGTTTCAAGATTGGAAGCAATTTCTGGTCGCCATATTGGATCGTCTGTGTTAGGAGTCTGACTTTGACTTTATTGACGATTAGACAAGTCATTACATGGGTCTGCCTAGGCAGCTTTGGGCTGGTAGCGGCAGACCCTACAAAAATGCGGACGAACATACAAAGAATTCATCACAAAAAAACATTACAATATAATACAATAAAAGTAAACAATAACTATAAAATTTGTCATGCATCTACATATATTCAAGAAATGATCTAAACCATATACAGCATACCTAGGAGATGGGAGTAGGTGGGAGGTGTCTGCATTGCGAAGTTTTCAATACCGTCTTCATTCCACAGATGACAGCAAGATAGAACTTGATACTGTAATTATTTATAAGTGGCTCATAAATTATAGCATAGCACAATTCTACCATTGTTAACTTATAATACTTGTATACTAAGTATGTAAGTATTTTTCAGCCTCAAATTGCGGATCTTGAAACCAACTTACTAATTCCAAATAACTGGTAAAGAGTTTGTTTTTGTTTGTTTGTTTAAACCTTTGTTTATTCATGAAACCATTTCATTGATGTCATGAGGGAAGAGGCATAGTACGAACGTTACGTCATCCAAACATCTAACCAGATAAGCCTACAGCCTACTCGAGTAGTAATTGATGACTAAGGCAATGGCAACGTTAGATGTGGTAGGAAAAAGACATATCTATGTCAACTCAGATGCAGATTACCATTATTACTCAGTGACGGAGGGTAACCTCCGACGACAGAGTATTGTTGTTACCCGATGTGATGAGTATCCGCATCTGTATTTCTATGTGCCCTTTGCCGCCCCTTGCCGCATTCATATGTAGTCTACATGCAGTTGAGCGATGATGACCGTTTTTTCGCGGTAGATGTTTTTATAATCTGTGTGATTATTTGAGAATTCGCCCCTACGTCCTTCGGTATTGTGGTCCAGGTCTCCGATTTCTTCGTGCGCCAAGCAGATGTTGCGTGATTTTTTCTGATCGTTTTGTGCAGGTGGTGTTGTCAACTGTTTAGCAACTGTAACTGTGGCGGCTGTTTGGGACAACTTTGTACAATGGTGTGCGTCTCATGTATGCATTGTGAAGCTGTGTGGTTGTTTTCATTTGGTGTCGTTCTTTTGAGACGCTAATTATGCTATTCTTTAATATCTAGTGATATTTACAATGAAGAACGTATTAAAGCAAGTAGTGCAACAAAATCATCCGATTGAAGGTGAGTACTATTCTGGTCGAACAGATGTCTGAGCGGTGTGTTAATTGTTTATCACCTATAGCTTGCTATGGGGTTGTTGTGATACAACAGCAAGCTATCCTGTTATGGTAGGTTTATAAGACAGCAACTGGTTCTTTGGTATGTATTTGGATGCTGTTTTGAACATGATATTCATCTCTACGCAAGTGCTTGCACGCTTGTTTCGGTGTCAGTTATCCATTGTGAAGCTGTGATTTTCTCCACTCGGTACCGTTGTTTTGTGACCCTGATTTTGCTGTTGATGCGTACAGGATTGTGTTTTTCATTTGGCAGGTACGTTAGCTTTTAAGTAAGTTTTTCGATATGCCGTGATAGGTCGTTGTGATATGTTCTGAATGCGATGTACACACAATCTTACACACCACAAAAAACAACACAACCGACATAAACAATAATTACATCACAGAATATGTTACCTATTGTTGGAATAGAAAACACCGCAGCTATTGCACACGGCTAATAGCGTGTTTAACACGACGCCTATGCTTTTTGGTGTGTTGATCTTTGATGGATTCACAATTGGCGTTCCTCCAAATTATTCCATGATGATTTAGTTGCACTACCTGCTTACGTTCTCCATTGTAATTATCAACACTTATCAATCATACATAAAAACATGATATTAGTTAATTGAACAGGCGACAGTAAGGTATTTGATGGTAGCCCCAAATCAAGAAGATCGATGTCGAGTAAATACGTCTGGTTATTTTGATAGAATATTCTTCAAACAGTGACACTTTTAAAAGGTATAACGTTATAAAGGACATCCAACAGTGATTCAATAACAGCCTCTTAACAATGGGTTCCTATGCCAAAAAGAGGAGAAAGCAACTGTTAATAACTCAACTTTCGAAATTCTGACGTTACTGGCACACAAACATACCCTCATTTGAAAGCCCGACATCTCAGCTATCCAAACAAACACATTTCGGCATGAATTTAACGGCACAAACTTCCGGGAAACTGAAAGATTGACCCCTAACCTAAACAACGCACCACAACCAAGTGAGGAGGCCGTGTGCTAGGACAAAAAAGTCCCAACTTTATACCCCCTAACAACCACAAAAACTCAGCTTTTTGGCCCTAATCAGAAAGTAGAAACCCTCCCCTGTCACACCCACCTCAAAAGTGCCAGGATTTCTACCCATTTGACCAGGGAAAAAATCTTGAAGTTTTAGGCCCTGAACTATATTCACCATCAATTTGCATGGCGGATTGACTGGCGGATCCCCTAAACACATACCAAGTGGGATCGTGTGGTGCAAGTGGCAGGGTGTTCCATTAAAAACCTTTTCTCTCGTTGATGTGCCACAGATCTTGTGCCCTTCGGCTTACCTCACTTCACCCAGGTGAAAATGAGTACCTAGCTACGGTTAGGCCCGTGCCTCGGATAGGACGTTAAATGGAGGTCCCATGTTTGAGGAGGGACACATCTCGAGTACGTTAAAGATCCCACCGCACTTACCGAAAAGAGTAGTGGTCTTTCCCGGTGTTGGGTTGGCGACAGAGTTCCGTTGCGCAGTACAGTGCACAGAATGTGAAGTTGGGTGTGACTTACAATCATTGAAAATCCTTCTTTTCCTTGAAAATTTTTGCCCAATCTGGAGACTTTTTGAGTCAGAAGGGACAGGTATAGGCTTTCCTGTTTGGGTCAAAATCTGTTCAGTTCAGCAGTTAAGCTGGTGTTAAGCCCCCTTTACAAATCAGGAATTTAGCTCGGCCGAGTTGTCAGCGAGCTCTAAATTACCGGGAGGCATGACCCTGATGCCTTCGAACAAATGGCAGATTTTTTTCGTTGGCATCAGGGTCAAGCCTCCTTGTAATTTAGAGCTCGCTGACAACTCGGCCGAGCTAAATTCTTGATTTGTAAAGGGGGCTTAAGGACAGGTTTTACTTATAGGGTGCTACCGGTAGTATCATGAGGGAATAGGGGTCAAAGGTGAGGTTTCTTTCATAGAGCGAGCTTTTCTCGGAGAATGGACCGAACAACCCCCTGTTTTGAAATATGGGTTAGGCCACAGCAAGTAAATTTTATGGATGACATCAGCGCGCGCATTAATTTTCGCCTAATTTCAGAAAAAAACAAGAATTTTTTTCTTCTGCAGGGGTGGTCAACATGACGATAAAGTACCAAAATGAGCAAATATGTTGTGTTGTAGCCCAATAATTGTATTTGTAAAAGTGACACTTGCGACGTACCCAGGAGTGTAGTTGTAGAAATGAAACTTATCGGATAGTTGTAAAATTGACACCAGTATGGAAGCCATGAGTGAGGTTACCAACTTTGCTGGTGATGCCAGTCTACCACACTAGTGTCACTTTTACCACACCAGTACATGTCTTAAATACAGGAATGAATGCCTTGTTGGCTCTGATACCATGTTTTGTCTCCTTAATTCTTGTTAACACATTCACAACAACTTTATGGTGCCTATTTTTGAAAATGTAGCCATCTTGTTTCTTTTCACCAATCTTGTTTTTTTTCGCCCTATCGCACTATTTTTGCAGTCTGCAGAGGATGTCATCCATAAAATTTACTTGCTGTGGCCTTAGTCCTTTTTTAAGCCTTCATTCAGTGTATTATAACATGCTTTCCATAGATATCATTCAACTCCATATCGTAGCAATCTGAAAAAAGGGACAATTTGTGCTTCTGGTGGAAGAAACTGTGACCGGAGTCCTTACCGGTATGTGAGTCTCTCTTGATAGAATCACAGTATATAAGCTTACCGACATGACCCCTACGGCAATTCTCCCAGTTCCATCGTTAGTTTTATCAATAGAGATTTCAGTTTCAGTTTATCTATTTAGCCAGGACAGTACATTGCCTACTGGCGTTTTTCAATGACTCCTGGGGGGGGGGGGGGGAGACCCCAACATAAAAGAACCTAACATAACAACAACTGATCAAAATGAAATGAAAGGTCAACTTGAATAACTAAACGATTCGTTCGTCAACTATTTCTCTCGCGATTTCTGCCTGTAGTTCCGCCAGTTGTACCAGCAGAGACAGCGATCACAATGTCTTCCAGCAAAGACTGTGAAGATCGAAAACTATACCCTGACGTATGTAGTGGCGTACACGTAAAGCATGCTTAATCTCAAAGAAATATGAATATGAGTGTAAAGGCATCACACTATGTGCTACAGTAAACGTTTAGAAAAACGTAGACTGACCTGTGAATATGCCAATTGTGATTATTTTTGTCAGTAATTACTTCTGCCATTCCTTTCCAATGATGCTCAGTGATTCCTCCTCTCTGCAGTTGAACTTCATCTATCTTTTTTTTCTGCGCGTAAATCACAAGGCTCACGCCCCCCCCCGGTACTGTAACAGTTCATCCATATCATTTGAATAAAGCTCTCCACACCTGCGACCTGGCCAAACGCTGTTTTCAGTCACGGGAACCCAGCGGCCATGTGACGCACAAAGTGCCGCGTTGAATAGATTCTAATGCCGCTTGAAATTCTCAGCCCATGGACCTTGTTTGAAGAGTGCTATTCTCTTTATTCTCGAGTTTGTATGCTGTTCGCAGTTGTATCTTACAATCGTGTCAGTGGAGCATTATGTACTTTGGTACATACATGTAGTTAGGTGGCACACCGAAGCTTTCTCTCTCAGGCAATGTAATATTCAAGAACCCCCCTATCTTCCGGAAGTTGTGGAACGGGCCATCGATGCCATCTGCTTATGCCTAGGTTACACATAGCCGAATTTAGCTCCCGAACACCAGCCGACCCTTAGCCGACTCAGGTCGGCTGGTGTCTGACCACGCCTATCTTTTAGCGCCGAACATGTCCCGAACATGTCCCAACCATCTCCCGACCAGTAGATGACTTACTCTCGACTGTGTCCCGAATGCTAACTAACCTATTACCAACCATCCCGACCTCTAGCCGCAGACTGCCGAATCACTCCTGACTGATTCCCTACAGATTGTGACCCTCTTACGATGTGAAATGGACATAATCAGCGATTTTAAAAAAAGTAGCCATTTTCATCAAAATAATCCTTTCTTCTATTATGTAAACATCACCAAGAGATCAACTTTGGATCACAGATAGCTCTAATATGGTATTTATGGTTCTTTTTGTTTTTGGCTGGATGTCGGTCGTGTGAAGTTCGGGGGTGATTCGCCTACGCCCTGGTAATAGTCATTTTTCTTGGGATTGAGTTAATAGCAGAGGTTTGTCTATGGGTTTCGGGTGAATCGTTGGTAGGTTGGAAACAAGCGGGGAGTATTTATCAGTGTTTATGGCTTGGTTAAGCAGTTAAAATTTGACTGCTGAGTTACTCCCGAACACCAGCCGAACACTAGCCGACCATGCCGAACACCAGCCGACCACCAACCGACCCATTCCAGACCAGCCATTCAGAGCCGAAAGTTTTGAAATGTTCAACAGCCGAACACCAGCCGACTCACCCGAACGCCGGCCGACTCACCCGAACGCCAGCCGACTACAGCCGACTAGCTCCCGAATCACTCCTAAACCATAGTCGGGAGAGAGTCGGGAGCCAAATTCGGCTATGTGTAACCTAGGCATAAGCTTGTTTCGGCCCGCGGTAATTGCTTTTTCTCCAAGCAGATATTGTGTTCTGTGCTATAAATACGTCCTTTGTCTGGCGACCTAATATAGGAAACAGTTGTCAGGGATCCAAGCAGATGCTGCGCTGGCTCTTGTACACTGTATTGGTTAGTGCCTTGTGTTATGATAGAAAAGTGCCCTGTCATAAATGGAAATACCAACTAGATACAAACCATGCAAATCGGGAGCTAGTTTGCACGATTTAAGCTTAATAAATTCGTTTATGAAGGTTAGATATACAGAAATTAAACAATAACAAGGGTAATATTCTGAGTTTGCAAATAACTTTCACACCTGCATAATCTATGCTCCTTGGAAGATCTAATTTGCATAATTGATAACAAAATACTATAATTTCGTAATGAACGTGACAGCCAGGAATTTATTATTGTGCTATTTGGAAGGTATTCAAAGTAGAATTGACCAAACACTGCAAGCAGACACCCAAGCCCGTTCTGTTGTTCACAGATGTTCGGCCAACTCCCCGTAATATCTAAATCTATTGACTTGATGGCAGTGGCAATGTCGTTGACGAGTTTCCAGAAGTGTCCACGCACATCCAGTCTTCCATACGCCCAAATAAAGCCTTCCTCTTCCTGTAAGGAAATGATATACCAGTGTTGGATTTCAGCATTCCAAACAAGAATCAAGACTCATGCTTTCAATTTGCAGATTGTGGCGGTGTTTACAGTACATGGTATTAGTAGGAATGGCATGTTTAAAGAAACTTACATGTAACATTCAAACTACCTCCGAAAAGTGTTCGGCGCCAAAGTTCTCAATTTTCACATTTCTTTTATTAGAATCGAAATAGCTGCAAACACTTCGCTTGCTTCAGATGTTATTTCACTGCCGGCAGATACAGATTTACCCGTTGAAAGCCTGGCGTATCGAATGGCTTTAAGCATGGATATTTGGTGCCATTAAATTTGCCTCGACCTAATGTCTCCTTCCGGGTAGATTTTGCATACAGGAATCGTTATCACACACGGGATATTGGTAAATGCTGTAAATAATGTACAGAAGTACAATGCACAGATACGTCGATGAATGTTAGATATCCAGGTAATAAGATTTGCCAAAAAGCAGTTACTCAAGCAACTGGATATAATTTTGCAAACGGTCAGACGTTTAAACTGGGATCCACCAAGTTTTCAGTGACACTGAAGTGATCTGGAGAAACTGGTCTTTTATACCCTATCTAAGTATGAAGACAATTTTAGCTATCCTATAGGACAATTTTAGTTGTCCAATAGGGCATTTTCCTATTGGAAAGCTAAAATTGTCTTAATTCTTAGATAGGGTATAAAAGAATAGTTTCGTCCAGATCATTTCAGTGTCACTGACGAAAACTGGTTGATGCCAGTTGAAACGTCTAACCATTTCCAAAATCATATCCAGTTGCTTGCGTAACTGCTTTTTTGTATTCTTACCAAGGCCGTATTATCTGTCATTGCCTTCTTCATTGACAGTTTCCGACAGAGTAAAAAGGTGATGTTATAGGAATATATGGTATCATACCTTTTAGGACTTTGTATGATGATGTTTTTCTCACCCTATAGGTGCATTAGAATATATTGTTACCTTTGTCTGATAATACGTTTTCCAGCTTGGCGTTTGTAAAATATTGTGTGACGTTAACAGCCTAACTCAAGAATGCGTAGCTTTTCGATATTTTGTAGTCGGTACTGTGAGAAGAAAGGAAAAATTCGATTATAGATTAAATGTCGCACTATTCCATTCTCGCATTAGATACCTGGGTTTGCTGTGGATGTACTAGAGAAGCTTTTTGTGTTTTTTGTCTAAACGTGCCTGCTACTCTAGGCGCTGTTTGTCTGTGATGCCGCACACAGCCGTTGCAAATTCTGAGAAAGAGAGAAAAAACAAGATTCTATATATAGATATAAAAACATTTTCTCCACACTATATATCAAAGAAGTTGTTCGTATGAAAGTGTGACAAATATGCAAACTGTAACAAATTTGTAATCAATTTGACAATCAATTTGACAATCAATGGAGTTCTGGAAGACAACAAGACTCCACTGACAAGATGGGTGAAAGTATTTATGTTTAGAATATCATTATACCATTCTACTATAATATGCATCTACAAAATAATCGAAAGCGCATATCTTTGTAGCAAAGCAATTCTATAATTATTTCTAATAATTTTATTAATAGCAATCATTAGATTCCTGGCAACTAGAAGAGCATCCAGTTTGTATTTATCTTTTTAGTATATCGCCATACCATACTCAGGCATAACGTCAACACCATTTCCCTAAAACAGGCAATCGGGAAATTCATACGTCAGGGGTGCTACAGAAATAAAAAAAATAGTTTTAAATATGAATTTCCGATTTCTATACTATCTGAAGAAATTCTGCAATTCCCAATTACGATATCATCTGCCGACTAGATATTGTTGATTCAGTTTTTGTATTTTCTTCTTCTTCTTTTGTATTCTTTCTTTTGTTTTGAATATACAGTAGAAGCCAGTTAATGGCGCAACGGGTTAACGCACACTTCTGATAACTGCACAGAATCCTCAAATACCAAACTGGCCCGGTCCATCCAGATAACTTCGCATCATTGCACCAGCCGGATAATTGCACGAAAATCACTGACAAATAGGCCGTCAATTAAGCGGCTTCTACTGTACAACAAATCCGATTTCATTCATGTGAGTGAGATCTGTTGTGAATCTACACGAGCCCCAAGCGCTTACCGTCGTAATCTATTTTGCCGTCACCGTCTTGGTCAACTTCCCCTATCATGTCATCCACTGTGAAGTAAAGGGAACACAGATGTCAATATGGTCTGGCCAGCGATCTAAAAATCAATAACCAGTTACCAGGCACCCCATGGTAAAGCCAACAGAGCTACTCCGACTACATGAGAAAATTTAAGTCGGATGGTCTTCCGGAATGAACAGAAATCGGAATCATGTGCTACATGTACGTGACGTGATGTTGCCTGGGTGAGTAGACAAATGCAAGTATAGCATTGCTGCTTTCCCTAACGGTTACACCAAGCAAACAGCAGTCTGGAGACCTCATACCTCCATGAAATGTTAAGAGACTTGGCAAATTTATTCTTTTATCTGATCTCATTGATTATGGAAATGAGGCTGTGATTGTCATGATATATTCAACTCATTATGGTCTTCGTAAACAAAAATGCATATATTGTATGTGTAGAAGTCAATGTTTTTCACTGAATTATGCAAACGACTTGCACATTTACATAATCCATGCACCTTTGAATAACTTACACATGTCTCAAGTACATGAATGTCATTCCCACAGTTTGCCACAATGGAATTATAGCAATTCTATCTTCACTATGCACATTGTGCTCTTATTCGGCATAAATAATATCTGTTAATGTTTCACCAGCCATACGGTATATACGTTACGTTCCTACTACATGCACATAATTTCCCATGTAACTTACTTTCTACTTGTCCAATTTCAAACAAAAGAAGGAAGGGGAATAAAAAAATGTAGCAGAGGAACCGCGGGTCCAAAAATCCGATGATCACTGGAAGCTTTGTTGTGAATGACAGATGCACTAATGACGTATTGTTACCTTCCTCTTCGGTCAGATCTTGTCCCAGGCAGTTCAAGACTTGTCTAAGGTCCGAAGAAGTAATGTACCCGTTCCCTTCCTTGTCAAACAACTTAAAGGCTTCCCTAAGTTCTCCTTCCTCGTCCTCGGGCAGACAGACTTCCGCCTCTGCCTTGAGAATGGACGACAGAATCACCACGAAGTCTTCAAACTGGATAGTCATGCCACCTGGGATGAAGGTACAGAAAACATTTTTCAATCTTGTTCAATCTATCGGGAATATCTTAGTGTAGCTGTGGTCTCGTATAATATTACTATATTTGCATTCGAAGTTGCCATCATGTTAAGTTGTCCATAATCTATACGCATGGCTATCTTGATCATCGACGTCCTTTACTTGAATTCTATAGCGTGTGCCATTAATGTAATAGATTGCCTAAATGTGTTCATAATTATTTGTTAAAGTGTTGAAATCAACAAGTAAAAACTTTAAATATAGCTGACTTGGACTTGTCCCTTTGATGTAACTTGTTTTGTTTGTCGGGCTGTTAGTATCACTTTTACTACTGTAACACTTGTTCACTTCTTGCCTCGTTAGTTGTGATGCCACGTTTTGTCACTTCAAATTTTATTACGACGTTAATGGTGTCTACGTTGAAAATTTAGCCATCTTGTTTTTTTACCCATCTTGTTTTTCTTCGCGCTATCTCATTATTTTTGCACTCTGCATAGGATATCATCCATAAAATGTACTTGCTGCGGCCTAACGGAAATTTCGTGGCGCTCACATATCACTATGCTCTAGTATACCAGGAAGTCAACTGATAAATAAACAGAAAAGCCAGTTTTGAACACCATGTGAAGGACAAAGGAAGGCACGTGGTAGTAAATCCACAGCACACATAAGGTGTCAATTGATATAGGGAAGACGTAATAAGAATTATACTTTTGCTAAGCAGCGGCCCGATTTAAACCCGGACGATATCTGCACGGACAAAAATTACGGGTGAGTGGAAACGGATTTAGCAGATATACATCATAAACAGAAAGATACCCCATCTCATTACTGGCAATAGGTAGCACCATAAATCCTCATTCCAGCTATCACACATGCAGAACTTAAGACTATAACGCCTCTACAAACGACCCATTCGATTCCCAATATCACTGCTGTAAGCCGACACCATTTTTGCGTGGAAATTGAAAGAACTGAAATGACCAAAATGTATTGGTGACCCCATCACAAAGGTGGTTAGACAGACATAGGTCAATATACTTGGCATATGCAATTATGTACTTTGTATAACACCGACAACTGTTATGGGTGATAAGGTTGTCAAAGTGTGTGCGTCTGGGTAGTTATTCATTTTTATAGTCAAACAGAACGGCAAAAAATTGTCAGAGAAAAGATCTCCCATACAGTTTATTCTGATCAACAGGAATCCGTTGTCAATTCTATTGGGGCTCACTTTGAACAAACCGAAAATATATATAGCGTATTTGCTATTTGAAACGTCTAACCAGTTATTGAAAACAATGGAATTATACAATTTCCTCATTAATTATGCAAGTTAGGTCACATTTGCATACCATGTATATCATTATAAGCATCTTTGCCAAAGCTACCTGCATGCCTAAAATGATGTCAATCCGTCGATCGTTTTCTGCAGTTATCCTCTTTGAAATGTCTTGACAAAAACGCCCCTGCAGTTCCAAAATTAAACTTTAGGGGGCTGAAACTTTCCCCACTTTGTCATGACACTGAAAGTTATCTACCACCCAAATGTCAAAACCATATCATATCCGGGACAAGAGATGCCCGAAAAAAACTGCTATGATAGAATGTTCTCATTAATTATGCAAATGTACTCAAATTATGCATAATTAGTACTTCATTTTGTACAACATTGTCTAAGGTATCTACATACAAAAATCATGCAAATCTGTTGTTCCCTTCTTGAGTTATCGTCTTCAGAAGTTTCTGACAAAAATGCCCCTGCTATCCCAAAACTAGCCGCTAAGGGGGCCCAAACTTATGTCACTAATTCCTGAGCACAAGAGCTATCTAACACCCAAAAATCGTCACCGTAGCTTGTTCAGAACATAAGATAGCAGCACCGGACGTTGCGCTGCAGTACCAAGGAAAGCCGCTAGGGGGCTTAAAATCTAGTCATTTCCAGCTGTCATCACACACTACCAACACACCAAGTATGAAACTAATCCACCCAGCCGTTCTTGAGTTATTTTCTTGACAGACAAACGCAGTGTGGAAGATAACCTCCATGACATTTCATGGAGGCAATTGGCAGTTCCGTTCAATGTCGATGTATAGAGAGCAGAGGATGTTACAGCGTGCGATAAAGATCGTTTCTTGGTCACGGCAACTCGTTTCGTTTAGAAGGACTCTCTCTCTCCCTCTCTCTCATCCCTCTCTCTCTCTCTCTCTAAGTCTCTCTCTCTCATTCTCTCTCTCTTTCGACTTCTCTTCACTAAGAGGAGGATTGTTTTCAAGTTTGGACCCGACAGCAAACATCATCGACATTGATGAGCTGCCAAAACGACATACATAATTGCACCCCATTGATATAAGTACAATAACTGCATATGTTGAATATACATGTCATGAAGTACAAGATTTTAGCATGAAAGCTCATCTGTGTTGACGTAGTACATACAGTCAAACCTGTCTATAGCGGCCACTCAAGGGACTGGTCAAAATTGGCCACTATAGAGAGGTGGTCCCTATAGAGAATATGCTAATTAATTGACCACAAGCAATAAGTTACACGTGGTTTTAGTACCCACTGATCTTTATTCACATAATACAGTACTGTACATGTACTGCAATGATTTTTACACTATATGTATTAAGAAAATAAAAGCTATAAAAAGTTTTAAATGTTCTACAGTTTATATTGTCTGAAGAGACCGGTATCGTCATATTTCTTTGATTTTTCGTCTTGTATCCTTTGATACTTCGCCGTCCGTGTGTTCCCTCCCGCGTTCACACGTCAGGTTCGCCCATTATGCTAATGTGGTACTCACAAGAAAAGTCTCGTCATTTTAGACTTATCTCTTAATAAATGTAAGAAAAATCCACCATAGCCTGAAGTTCATATCATTTTGTCTTTGTAACAATTCATTCAGAAAGTTTTTGTGATGAAAATTAACCTAAGCGGTAGTGTATTAGAACGTATCTTTAACGCAATTTACCTCCGTAATATTGGTGTCGTCTATTGACCTTATATGACCTCGTTTGTCGGCGGGTATGGGTAGCGCCAGTTTACGAAGTTTTGTTTTGAAAATAAATCAAAGAGGTTTTAAATCCGGCGTAGGGTGATCATACGGCAGCTGTATATAGCCGATCGCGTGCCGAAACATAGATCAGCGGTCCGCGTGGCCGTTATCGGCAGTGTTTTTGTACCTGCGGGACCGGAAATCGTGTGGCCGTGGCCGCGTTGGACAGGTGGCCGCTAAGCCTATTTCTTAATCATTACGAATCCAAGGGACCGACAAAAAGTGGCCACTATGGGCAGGTGGCCGTTATGCAAAGGTGGTCGCTAATACAGGTTTGACTGTATTGAAGATTTCCACTGTCTTATAACACCACAATTAGCTTAACTCGAATTTTCAGTCGCGTAGGATCTTTAAGAACCACAACATACAAACCTGTTTCAGACCTAAACGTACCCTACGACAGTGACTGGTGGCACCAAAAGACAAGACAAAGAAGGAGGATAAGTGTGGCGTAACATACCATGTCAGGGAAGAAATACCCCTGGTCCCAGCCAAGAATCATACATTGGGGAAACTGAGCGCTCGCTTAAGACTAGGTTCTTGGAGCACAGGAGAAAGAGTTCGGCCTCGTCGTAGGTGTCACAGCACATTCATATTGAGTCACCGGGACATTTCATCATCTTGGACAAAGTACAAATATTGGACACCGAAACCGGATTACTTTGCGAGGGGGGTAAAGGAGGCCATCTACATAAGGGCACACCAGCCGACACTCAACAGAGACGGGGGCCGATATCGCTTGTCAGGCATTTATGATTCGTTACTCGAATCACGTGTCTCTAAGTCACGTGATCAGAGTAACTGAATCATCATTCCTGAAGAAAGTCGACGGAAGTGCGACTGAAAATTCGAGGTAAGCTAATTTTGGTGTTGTAAGACAGTGGAAAATCCTCAATAAATACAAGCTTTTGACGATGCTGAAGCTATGGTGCTACTTTGATCCCCAATATTGCTGTTATCAATTGTGTCAGACCAAAAGGGTTGCAGGAGAGGGACTTTTCAGTCAAAGAAATAATTGAAGAAGTCAAGGTCGATGTACATATTTGCTCACATAAACGTGTAAGACTGCCTTGCATTTCCTGGAATGATGGAAAGCAGATTGGATCAGTGCTTAAGTATCAACCTAGGTGCCTACAGTACACTTTGATAGTACGTGAAAATGTCACGATGTTGTACACTATCAACGACTGGGTATTCACATCTTTCAACCCACTAATCACTACAACTTGTGTGTTAAATATTGGAAATAGATAGTTGTATTATCGCGATTAATTTCATGCAAATAACATAAATATTTACATGAAATATTGTTACTGGTTTTAGATTTTGATTTGGAAGAAACGCTTAAAATTTGTACCATCAGGATCAATTTCATGCAGGAGTTCTCTCAGGTCTTCCTCTGACGTGAATTGCCCCATGTCCCTCATAGCTGTCCATAGTTCCTCCAGGCTGATCATACCATCGCCATCTTTGTCGAATAAGTTGAAGGCGTCACGATATTCTGTGGAAAATTGAAGATAAATAGAACTTTATAAACATAGCATCTACAAATCGTGCCGTTTGTGACCTTGTGACCTTTGCCAAGAAGCTAACGTTTTCTCATTGCGAATTTTGGTACTGCATCGGAGGTTCAAAGTTGGAGGTAACATTTTCCGTGCCAGGTGCCAGGTGCGTAAACTTGTAGTAGTGGATTGGTCTTGAGGAAGAGATTTCGTTTGGGCTTCCTGCGACTTGTTTTGAACTGCAGTGTTGCTATCTTTGGAAGGGAATACCTCGAGCAAGGGTTGGTGGATTTGCATTGTTTCTGGTATGTACATACTTTAGCCTTAGGTGATGATTAATATTATGAAACGTATAATATGGATATATGGGCTTCATTTACATCATTAATGAAGAGAATGTATTGACAGCTAGAAATCGAATTTGTATATGGAAGAAAAGTGCTGAGAGGAGTTGGTGCTAAAATTGTAGTTTCCTTCAGCACATATACATGTATGCAGGCCACTGTTATGTTCAGATTTTATGGTTTTGACATTGAAAAGACTTGATAAAATGAGATTGATATAAAAGAATTGATGTATGGTATGTCCATTCGCGTTCATCTGTCAAACCTAGATATTTTCAATTCATGAAAGAGGCCAGCCACCCACAAGTCAAACGTATGAAATAATGAAAGCTCAGGCAAACTTCTTGACTTGGCATTTCTAAAATTGTTCACCACATTATCTAACCTTGCATTCGGCACAACAGTGTATTTCATGAAAATCCCACTTTGCCGCCAGCAGGGCAAGATTGACGAGACGGTCTAGGTGCTTCCCTTTTTGCCGCTATGAACAAATGTGATGTATTATCCTACTCTATGGATTATTCGCCACAGGAGTCATATAAAGGTCTGGTTTAGCTTCCATTCATCATCTAGTATTGCGTCTCTTTTTCAAGTTTGTAGTTATTCTAGGAAAAATATATTCATTAGTCAATGACGCCATGTACGAGCTCCCCCAGAGCGCCATTGTTG